>NW_005434608.1:164714-167245 GCF_000315625.1 Guillardia theta CCMP2712
CCATCACCATCACCATCACCATCATCATCATCATCATCATCTTCTTCTTCTCCATCATCATCATCATCATCATCATCATCATCACCACCATCACCAGCATCATCACTTCCTGTCCTCGTCCTCGTCCTCGTCCTCGTCCTCGTCCTCGTCCTCGTCCTCGTCCTCGTCCTCCTCTTCCTTGCAGATGCGACAGAGACGTTCCCTTGTCAGGTTCGGCGATCTCACCGGGGAGACAAGGACCATCATGCTAGCAGTCAACCCTCACAGAACTGCCTTCCCTCCTCCGTGGGCTCGAGCTTCCGACTAGACTGTTGATGACGATGCAACCAGGAGCGTCATGCAAGCTCTGCCGATGGGAACTCCTCTCAAGCAGCAAGTTGGGGATGCGTGCAAAGCGTGAGGAGGAGGGGGAGGAGGAGGAGGAGGAGGAGGAGGAGGAGGAAGGAGGAGGAAGGAGGAAGGTGACATGCGAGCAGGTCATCGGAGCGAGGGTTTGTTTTCCTGTCTCCACGAGAGAACTCAGTCCTCGAGGTGCCTTCGACTACTTCTTCCCCAGTCTCGCACCTTGTGCCCTACCGACCCTCTTCTTCTTCCTTTCCTTCCTCTTGTCCATTCCATCTTTTGTTGCCCTTTCCATTCTTCTGTTGATGCTGGTAACGCTACTAATGCTCCTTTCCCTCCGACTCCTCCTCTCCTCCTCTCCTCCTCCCCTCCCTCCTCGTTTCTTCCTTAGGTTTTTCCTAGTCGGAACGTCTCCATCGTCATTCGCTTCCTATTAGCCGGTTAGTTGCTCGTTGCACAGCCGATGTCAACATGTCCATGGCAGCGAAGCTGATGGGGAGATGCTGGAACGGGCACCTGCTGGAGCCAGGCAAGAGCCGGGGGAGGAGGAAGGAGAGGAGATAAAAGAGGAGGAACAGGGAAGAAGTTCAACCACACTGAAGACGGCAGCGAATGTACGGAGGTCTCCCCAGACTTTACTCCTTCCTGCATGCTGAGGCTGTGCTCACAGTCTACCTCGATCGCCATGGTGGTCAAGTCGAAGAACCCGTAGGAGGAGGATGGGGGGTGAAGAGGAGGGAAGAGATTTGGTGGGGAGGGAGGAGGAGGAGAAGAAGGGGGAGGGGAGACGGTTCTCTTGATATCGATTGTCTCAGCCCTGAGCGGATTGTCGAGCTTGGATTTGAGGACTTTGTGGACAAGAAGGACCCGGAAAGCCCACAGCCACTGTTCCTCACGAGGGATTACTACGCCATGGTATGTAGGGAATATGCCTTGGAGTAGAGATGACGATACGAAGTGGAGTAGGTGGAGGGAGGGAGGGAGGGAAGGAGAGGGGAGATGGAGGGGGACGGGAAGGGGAGGGGAGGAAGGAAGATTGGGGAGGGGGAACGAGAGGAGGATGGGGCGGAGGCAGGGGTCGGGAGAGGGGAGGTGCAAGGGGATGGGCGAGGGGAGAAGGGGAGAGGGAAGGAGTGGAGGGGAGCCGAGGAAAGGAAAGGAAGGTGATAGAGGAAAAGGGGGCATAACGCTGATGCTCGAGTGCCGCAGGGACTCTCAGCGGGAGAGAACGTCGTTGAAGTCAAAGTCGGGCAGTATGACACCTCCAACCGGTCAGGACCAATCAAGGCAAGAGACTGCAGAGGAGGAGAAAGAAGAAAGAGCGAGGGGGAAATGAGAGGGAGGTAGAGCAGGGGATAAGAGAAGATCGATAGGGGGAGGATGAGGGGTGAGAACGAGAAGGATTCCAGGAGGGAAGGACGCGGAAGATGAGGACAGAAAGAACAAGAGGAGGAGGAAGACAGGAACGGGATGGAAAGAGATCTCAGAAACGGGTGGGTATGGAGTGTCTGGAGGAGGACAGGAACGTTTTTGCCCACCTCACTCCTCCCTCAGTCTGTTTTGAACGCCAGCATGTCTTTCTTTATCGCCTTCAAGGAGCTCACGTCCCAAGTGCCGTTTGCGACTCCCTCAGGTTAATCCCGTCTAAAGCTGCGCCAAAGCTCACTGAAAGAGCAGGGGCAGGGGCAGGAGCAGGGGCAGGGGCAGTGGGATTGATAAAAACGTTTGTGGTGAGGCTTCAGCTGGGGTCTGTTGTTCACGTTGACTCTTGTCTCAAGGTGAACATGGCGAGGCACGGGGAAAGATGGCTTAGAACAAGATCCCTCCTCATGCAGCTTGGCTTCCAAGATTTCCAAAGGTCTCCACCTGCTCCTCCTGCTCCTCCTCTTTGGCCTCGTCATGCGCTCCTCCTGCTCCTGCTCCTGCTCCTCCTCCTCCTCCTCCTCCTCCTGCTCCTCCTCCTGCTCCTGCTCCTCCTCCCCATCCTCCTCCTCTTTTTCCTCCCGTCCTCCTCCCTTGATCTCCTCAGAGTTGAATCAGATGGGATGCGTTCGACGCCTTGAAGGCTGACGCTCACGAGGAAATGCAGCTCTCACTTGGCGAATTCATGACGGGGACAGGTGACCCTTGTGGCTTGCTCTCCTCCCTCCTCCCTCCTCCCTCCTCCCTCCTCCCTCCTCCCTCCTCCC
>NW_005434608.1:169845-197133 GCF_000315625.1 Guillardia theta CCMP2712
TTCTCGAGCAAGTACAATGTTTGACACCTCCCCTCGTCCCCTACAAGTCCTAAACATGTGCGCAACACTGACTCTTGTTGTCCCAGTCATCATGGGCGATGCAAACAATGCCGGGACCGGCTACCTGCCGACGGCTGAGGAGCTCATCGCTGCCATCAAGGAGCTCAAGACGGCTAACCCTGAGTTCGGGATCAAGAAGGTATGGACCAACCTCAAGGAGGGGAAGGGATGGCAGGTGTCTGAGAAGCGAGTGAAGTCCGCGATGCAAGAGAATGGGCTGATTGAGAACTCCAACGCGGGCAACAACGAGAACAAGGGTGGCAACACAGAGCAGCAGGGCGGCGAGGGAAAGAAGAAAAAGGGCAAGGACGTGACCCCGAAGGAGCAGACGTGGCCGGTGCCGTCGGTCCCCATCATGGACCTCTTTCCCAACGGAAACTTTCCTGAAGGAGAGATCCAGGAGTACCAGGGGCTCAACGCCTACCGCAGCACGTCGGCAGAGCTCAAGGAGCAGGAGCGCCTTGAGAGCCACATCTACCAGGAGGCGAGGGAGGGAGCTGAAGTGCACAGGACCGCGCGCAAGTACCTCCAGTCCATCGCCAAGCCCGGAGAGCTGATGATTGACCTCTGCGAGAAGCTCGAGGACAAGGTCCGAGAGCTTATCAAGGACAAGTTCCCCGAGCGCGGCATCGCGTTCCCTACCGGATGCAGCATCAACCATGTTGCTGCGCACTGGACGCCCAACGGAGGAGACAAGACGGTGCTGCAGTACGACGACATCGTCAAGTTTGACTTCGGCACCCACGTCAACGGAAGAATCATCGACTGCGCCTTCACGCACTACTTCAACCCGCGCTACGACCCCCTCGCTCAGGCTGTGAAGGAGGCTACCAACACGGGAATCAAGGAGGCGGGTATCGACGTGAGGCTGTGCGACATCGGGGAGGCGATCCAGGAGGTCATGGAGTCGTACGAGGTCGAGATTGACGGCAAGGTCTACCCGGTCAAGGCAATCAGGAACCTCAACGGCCACTCCATCAACCCCTACCAGATCCATGCGGGCAAGAGCGTTCCCATCGTGAAGGGAGGCGAAGCCACCAAGATGGAGGAGGGTGAGTTCTACGCGATTGAGACATTCGGGTCTACTGGCAAGGGGGTCGTGCATGAGGATCTCGAGTGCAGGTAAAGCAGGAGGAAGGCGCCTCCCGTGCTGACGTTGCTTGCAGTCACTACATGAAGAACTTCGATGCCGGCCACATCCCTCTCAGGATGGCGAAGGCCAAGGAGCTCCTCGGGGTGATCGACCGCAACTTCGGCACTCTTGCCTTCTGCCGTCGCTACTTGGATCGCTTGGGATGCAAACAGGTAAAGAAGAAACGGTCTAACGAGCTTACGGGTCTGACTGTCCTCTCCTCCAGTACCTCCTGGGCCTCAAGAATCTCTGCGACGTTGGCTTGGTTCAGGCTTATCCTCCACTGGTTGACGTCAAGGGAAGCTACACAGCACAGGTACTCAATCAAGCCCTTTCTTGAACTTGCCTGATATCTGTTGTCAGTATGAGCACACCCTTGTTCTCCGTCCCACAAGGAAAGAAGTTCTTTCCCGCGGCGATGATTACTAAACATGTCCCTTTACCAACCCGATGCCGTCGTTGCATGGCCAATGCCTTCTATCTGAAATCCACGTATACTTTTGCCATTTTTTCCTTTCAATGAAGTTTGAAATGGAGGAATGGAGGACTCTACAACAAGAAGGACTCCTGCCTATCAAGCGAACTATCTCTTATTATCAAATCAACAATCTACTTCGAACGAGCATTAAACAACATCCATTGAGAAGTTTCGGATCCATCATCACCGACTCTCCGGTCAACCCTTCCCTGTGGTGTTTGCGACCATTTACAACGATGGGATCAAATCTGGTCGATAACCGCAGCAAGACACATCACCTACCAACAGCGAGGAACAAGCATAGTCAGGTTGTCTTGAACCCACAGAAACGAGAAGCGGGGTAAGGTGCGGAGGGCAGAAGCATGCTCGACCATAGACGAGGAGAAGCAAGGATGAAGAAGGATGGAGGAAGGAGTAGGCGAAGGAGCGGGAACAGGAGCGGGTCGGGCGGGAATAGCAGGAGCAGGAGGCGCAGGAGGAGCAGGAGCAGGATGAGCAGGATGAGCAGGAGCAGCAGGAGCAATAGAGGTTGAAACTCACCAACGCTACGTCCAGTCCTGGCGCCACCTCTATCATATACATCTTGTCCTCAGTCGGGATGTGCCTTGTCGACAACTTCCTGCTCTGCATGCACTTCATGTCAGACATCGACCCTGCTAAGACAAGATGCTGAGCTCACTGCTCGGGCTACTCGTCGTCCTCCCTCCTGCGAGCAATCCTCGATGTAGTACTCCTTGGCCTGTAGGCTGCCTCGGACCGCTAGAATGGGAGCGGGGAACGAGATTTCATCGGTCATGGAGGGGAAGGGCTCTGGCAGGATGTTCACGAGGAGGAGGCCCGAATCATCAGTCCTTCCTCTCCCTTCCTTCCTCGCAACTCGTGCGCGAACTCGGTCTGACACGAGAAGAAACCACTCGTCGGAGGATGGAGAACGCCTGAGGATATGCTGGGGAGGAGGGTTTCAGGGGCAAGAAACTATACAGGCTCCCACTTACCGCATGATCAAGGCCTCCAGGAAGCATCAGTTTCCCTGTATCTCCTCCAACCACGAGGAACAGACTTACACCATTGATATCCTTCACCATCTTCGGCTCCTTTCCCCTACCGATCCCTTCCTCCCACATGCAAAACATCGGCGCGTCATTGATGAAGTGAACTCTGGTGTCCTGCAAGGCTGTGATCCTTCTGAGAGGCATGCGTACTTCGATGTCGTCTCCTTCCTCCCCCCTCCTCTCCCTCTCTCGGCCACAGCACGCGCTGCTTCCTCCCTGCCCCATCACGCCATCGTACGCCTCGATCCGAAATGGCCTGCGGACACTTCAAGGGGACTGAGCACGGGGTAGGGGTTGTCGAATACTAGGGTGGGGTCCACTCTGAAGTGGGTTATCAATATAAAATGGACTGGATAAATACGGGTAGGGTGGTCCAAATTCATGTTCAACCATTGAATAAAGGGGTGGTGTCAACAGCACCATATGCTAGGAGGGGGTGGGGGTAGGTGGGAGGAATCCGTGACCAGTGTAGATGGGGATCCAGAGGCAGCGGCCACAGTACAATGCAGGCTACGAAGAGGGGAGGGAGAAAGATTCTTGTAAGCGCGCTGGTGGCGATGGCGATGTGCCGAAGCTTCGCCGGCGCCATCCATACAACTCCCGCCGGCTTCATGGCGCCTCCAGCGTTGAGAGCGATCGGAGCCGAGGGGAAGCATGTAGTTTGCCACCTGAAGAAGAAGGATCCAGGGCCGGGTACAGGAGAGGTGCTGGAGAGCCAGGCGGACCTGCTGACTAGGAGGAGGCTTCTGAGTGCTGCTGCTGGAATCTTGATCCTCCCTGTCCTCGACATGTTCTTCGGTGCCAAGGCAGCGCATGCGGCTGCAGGCACAGCCAAGGGGGAGCGGGGCCCTCCTGCGGACCTTGGCGAGGTCCTCAAGAAGGCAGCGACTAGGGCCATAGGAGGAGGAAGGTCGGGAGCAGCAGCAGGCGTCTTGCAAGTCCTGTCGCTCATGTGGCTGAGGACGACGATGAACTACCAGTACAGGTATGGAGGGAGCATGTCCGAGGTCATGGCGAAACTGTACAAAGAGGGAGGGGTAGGAAGGTTCTACCGGGGGGTAGGATTCGCGCTGCTCCAGCAGCCCCTCTCTCGCTTCGGAGACACAGCAGCGAACGCAGGCATGGTGGTCCTCCTCGAGAGCTTCGACAGCACACGGGAACTTCCTCCCTTCGTCAAGACTGTCTGCGCAAGCGCTGCAGCTGCCCTGTGGAGGATATGGTTGATGCCTATCGACTCGTTCAAGACGAACATGCAGGTGTGTGGGTGGCGATGAGCAAAGTCAGGAGGAGGAGGAGGAGGAGGAGGAGGAGGAGATTGAAAGGATGGAGCAATCCAGCAGCAGTAGCAGCATCTGCAGATGACATCACATACAGGTGGAGGAGGAAGGTTTCCAGAAGCTCCTTGCCAAGATCAGAGCTCGTGGTGTTGGAGTTCTCTTTGAAGGAAGTGCAGCAACGCTCGGAAGGTACGGAAGGAGCAGTACAGGAGGCAGGGGTAGCTGACAGGATAAGCGAGAGTAAGAGAGGCAGCAAGGAAGTGGGCTCCAGGGTGTTGCAGCAAGGACAGATGCTGGAGAGGAAGGAGAGTCGAATGACGGGAGAGTAGAGGAAGCAAAAGTCTTACTCTCGTCCTTGCAGCTCGTTCGTCGGTCACTATCCTTGGTTTGCCACCTTCAACACGCTACAGTCCATGATCCCCCAGGCTGGTGAGTGGAGGAAACAGGGGATGAGGGCAGCGGCTGACGTTTGTAAAGATAACAACCTGGCTGTCAAGCTCTTGAGGAACGCTTGGATCGGACTCTGTGCGTCAGGTGAGCTTGCTCCTCTGCTGGGCAGGTTCCCTTGACAAGCCGTTGGCAGCGGTTTCGGACTGCTGCTCTAACTCTCTCCGTGTCATCAAGACGACCAAGCAAACGTCACCGCAGCGAATCTCCTACGTCGAGGCTGTTCAGGTTCGGAGGAAGCGGGAGAGAAGAGGGGGCTGTTGGGACGAGGATGACGACGAGACGAAGGAGGAGGAGCTGGGATGGTGGTTGTGGTAGACGAGGAGGAGGAAGCTGTTCAGAAGTGCTGACTCGATTCTCTCAGAATGTGATGCAGGTGGATGGTATCAAGGGGCTCCTTGGCCGCGGCCTCGGCACTCGTCTTGTTACCAACGGCCTCCAGGTACGGAACATGCCGGCATCTTGACAGTGACTGGGGGAGAGCAGGGGATGCTGTTCTCTGTGGTCTGGCGCTTGTTCGACGAGTACTGGAAGTGAGCAACTCCGGCCTCCTCGCCCCTCCCCCTCCTCCTCCATCCCTCCCACTGTTGAGAGATTCTTGAGACTTTTCGTTGAGAAGAAGTGATGTTATTCATACTGTACATGTCATGACGTTTTGGACTCGGCGAGCGGGCGGATTCCTGCGGGGTCCTCGTCAGTGTCCTTCCTAAAAGTGTCCGACTGAGAAGAGAACGCACGGGAGCTATCCGCTGCGAGCCAGACGTCGTAGCGGATGGACCATCCTTTGAAGTGCACGAGCACCCGCTGAAAGGCGACTGTCAGCTCCGAGGAGATGAGATGGGGTGTGGAGGGGGAATAGCGCGCAGGATAGCAGATGAAGGCAAGGGGGGAGGAGAAGGAAGAGAGGGAGCGGGAAGGAGGAGTGAATAGGAGGAGGAGCAAGAGGGAGGAGGACCTGCGTCCTGAGGCTGTTATCTATGCTCTTGATTTCTGCCTGGTAGAAGGCTCCACGATCTTCACATTCGACGTTCTGCCCAACGAAGAAGCGACTCTTGGAAGTCTGCGCAATGGATCACAAGGGGGATGAACAAAGTGGAGGAGAGGATGGAGGGAAGGGAAGGGAAGAACGAAGGCTAGAAGAAACTGAGAATGAAAGGAAGGAGAGAAAGGAAGGATGAAGCACTGAGCTCCAGGAGGAATTCCTGACCTTGTGCTCGAACCGGCTGAGGTAGATCTCATCCCTGGTATCCTTGTCGGTGATCCCAGGGATCGAGCTCCTCCTCGACCCGCTGTCTCCTACGCTCTCCGCGTCCACCTCCCTCTTTCGCGCCTTCTTGCCTGAGCTCTGCGTTTCCTTGACAGCCTCCTCGGCCTCTCGCCCTGCCCCTTCTCCTTTGCTTCTGATCTTGGTGTTCTTGATGTGTGTGAACTTGTATCCCCTCCTCTTCTTCTTCCCGCGCGCTGAAGGAGGTTGTGCCTCGCGACTCTTGCTCTCCTCTCCTCCTGCCTTCCCATCGCTTCCCGCCGTTTTTGCAAGCTTGTAAGGACGCACGTGATCGCTCGATCCGCTCGACCGCGCGATCGCTAGCTTCGCGTCCTCCTCTCGCTTCTTCGTCTCCTCCGCATCCCGGCGAATTGGCGGCCTTCCCCTCTTCCGCTTCAGCGGCTCCTTCCGCAGGATGATCGGATCCTTGTGCCTTCCCTTGCTCCTGATCGCCACCACCTACACACAGATCAACCTCACACTATGTATGCAGGAGGGATTTAAGTAGGAGGGGGGGGAGGGGGTGGGGGGCGTTACCTGCGGCATGGCCGAGCACAAGTGGCACATGTAGTTGTAGTCCGTGTCGTAGCAGATGTCACGAGCCTCGATCGCCTCATCGAAGCACACGAGCGGGTCCTCCCGCATGCAGCAAGTGTGCTGCCAGCTACAGCACCACTCGCAGAAGCACCACTTGCAATCCCACAGCATCTCCTCAGGTGGGTGGTTCTCCCGGCCACACCGGCACACCACCGGGCACGCGAACTCCCAGTCGTACTTGTTGCACTTGCCGTCGGCGCATCTGCTGTTGCACTTGTGCGAGGCAGCCTGACCGGTCCAGTGTTAGGAGAGAGGAGGGGTGGAAGGCGGGTTGAGGCAGGATGTCAAGCAACAGCCAGAGAAAGGGGGAGAGAACGAGAGGCATGCAGGTTGAGGTAGAGGCGCGGAGGAGAGAGGAGGAGGGAGGGGAGCGAAGAGGAAGTGAGGGGAGGGGAGGGGAGGGGAGGAAAGAAGGAACTTACAGCATCGGCTGCGTCATTCAGATTTCTCCTCTGACGTGCTGTCAGCTCACGGACAGAGTCTTCCGTCTCCTCCGAAACGTGATGGCTCGCCCTCTTCATCGCCTTCCACAGCTTCGATTCTTCCCTCCACTCCTTGCTGCCTCCCCGCTGTATCTCGTCCTTGGGCGAGGCTCCGTTGGTCGACCTGAAAACCTGCCTAACACTTCCACTGCTGCCGCCAAGGCGGTGCAGCAACGCATCAGCCACGTCCAAGATTCTTCCTCGCACAGTCGCTGGCGCCGGATGCGCCTTCTTCAGGCTCTCCGACTTGATGAGGAGCTGCCGTACCAGTCTGTGGATCATCATCATCGTGGAGAACTTGCCGTGACGCATGTCGTTGAACTGCAGGTGGAGGTCGTTGAGCAGCGTGCATAGGTGCGCGCACTCGTTCAGGGTGAACTCGTGCTTATCCTCGTCCACGTTCACCAGGGGGTCTTCCTCGAGGGTCTCCTCCCGATGCTTGCTGCTCGACTTACTCTTCCCACTCCCGGCCTTGTCCTTGGAGTACTGTACCATGAAGATCGACCCCATCTCACTGTTCCGCTGCATGTACTTGTTCATCGCCTCAACTGCCCGCTGGTGCCTTTCATGGCTCTGGATGGTCAGCTCTCGGCTTATCCTCCTCCCCTCCGAGCGCGAAGGCCCGCTATCAGCAGGGGGAGTCACTTCAGCTCTCGCCCTCTTGCTCGTTTCTGGTCTGCTCGGAGTGGCTGATGACGTCAGTTTCGCATCTCCTCCCGACAAGGCGGCTTCCAGCGCTCGAAGCATCAGCCCTCCTGGGAACTGCGGGACGTGCCGCAACGACATGTCAGGCCCGAAAAGCGACCGGGGAAGACTCCTATCCTGCTCCCCATCCTCGTCCCGACGGGCGTTGCTGTCCCAGTCCGTGATGATCCCCTCCTGCTTAGCAACGTTCAGGAGCTTCGCATACCACGAGTCGAGCTGTGCAGGAGTGGGGCAATGTTGATGCAGCGGCCGCATGTGGAAGATGTAATCGTGATGCAGATCGTTGGGCGGCATGCTCCATATAAAAAGGGCTTCGAACCCTCGCTTCTTCACAGCATCCAGGTATCCAAGTAGAACTCTGCGGACAACCTCCTTCCTCTCTCGGGTGCACTCTTCAGGGTCTGAGCAGGTGCTACTGCTGCAGACATCCCTCCCCCGCAGGCAGCACGAGGCCTTGTGGTAAAGCTGGACGGAGTCGATGTAGGAGATGTAAGCCTTGTTCTTGTTCGGCTCGGGAGCGTCTGATCCAAACTCTGCCACCACCAGTCCCAGAAATGCTACATCGGTTTCGTCCTCACACTCAACGAAGCACATGATGTTCTTCAGCAGGTATGGGAAGTTCTGTTTGCCGAAACGTGCAGTGAAGCCTGGCGTGCTCTCCTGCATTCTCTTCACGTTGCTGACCGTCCTGATGATCACAGGGCAGCTCTTCTCCAAGCCCTTGAACACCTTCTTCGCCACATAGCTCTGCATGTGCTGCGACAGGGGGCTCTCTTTCATGTCCCTTGCCCTCAGGTTCAGGTACAGGCAGTTCAGCTGTGGTTTCGCTAGCGAGTTCCACTTGTCTTGACAGTCTCTGTGGATGCATCGAGGAGGAATGTCTCCATACATCTCCCGATTGTATCGAACGCAACGGTCGTGGTACTTCCTGCCGCAGAAGGGGCATTCGCACATAGATTCCACATCTTGCTCCACCACTTTGGAAGTGAACTCCGTTGCAAGTATGACCTTCGATTTCGCCTCGTCCGGGGGGGCAGCAACCTTGGCTCCCTCTGTCTCTTCCTTGGGAGGAGTGTACATTCCATCACGTTGAACCACCTGGACGAGAAGGAGTCACATAAAACAGCAACCCTGCCTAGACGTCCTCAAGGGGCTTCTAACCTGGAAGCAATAGATGCACATGTTGACGATTGACACGGGGTGACCAGGCTCGTGCTCGGGTGGATCGCAATGTTGCCAGAAGGGCCACCCTTGCTTGATAATACCCTCACACCTGTTTGTCAAGAAGTGACTTTGGGTTCTGATTGAGAGGTCAAGTGGTCTACAACCTGCTACATATGAGTGCGATGGTCTTGGCGTTTCCAAGTTTCTTGGCAGGGTTGAAGCACATAGCACAAGGATCTTTCCACTCATCCTCGTTGCTGTCTACCTTGGTATTCCGCGTTGAGATCCGTTCAGTGGAGGCGACAACCTTGGTTTCCGCTGCAGACTTACTCTGAGAGCACCGTCAGGCATAAACATGCAACAAGCGCCGGAAGAGCGTCTGCACCTCATCATCGCTGCTCCAAGTCGGAGATAACCTATCGGTCTGACGACGAATTCTCTTTCCACTCCCAACAAGTACCTGAAAGAAGCTGTGAGTCGATATAAGGCATTCAGAGGGTGAAGATACCTCCTTCATGGGGTCACTGCCGGGCAAATATCGCTTTACACTTCGCCGAGATCGTTTCCTTTCACGAGGAGGCTTCTTAGGAGAAAAGGATGGCCTCTTCTTGGCACGTTTCGGTCCAGAATTCTCGTATTCGCCTTCGCTCTCGTCATCCACTTCCCCACTACTTTCTTCCTCTTGGTCCTCATCACTTGAATCGTCATCCTCATCATCGTCGTCCTGATCATCATCCTCGTCCTCGTCCTCGTCCTCGTCCTCGTCCCCATTGTCCTCCTCCTCCTCTTCCTCCTCTTCATTCCTGCTGCAAGATTCCTCACTGCTATTTTGCTCTTCCTCGTGCTCGCTCTCATCCTCGCCATTGTCCTCTTCTTCATCCCTTGAGCGACTTCGGAGTTTCGCGCTCCGAGCAGGTCGCTTAGACTTTCTTTGTTTCCCGTTTTCACAAGGCAAGCGAGAATATGCCTCTCTCACTTTCTCTTGCTCTCCCTCAATCTCAATGAATCGACGCATGGACTTTACAAACGCAGCAGGATACCATCCTTCCTGAAGTTCTTGCAAATCAGATGGTGTTCATAAAAGAAGGGAGTTCAAACCTCTCCTGTATCCAAGCGAAGCAATACCCATCCCTTAACCTCTTCGACAAGCATGGTACAGCTCACTCCCGACTGATCCGACTATTACGCAAATAAAGCACAAGTTTCAGGAGCTTACTTCAAGTGAAAGAATATCTTCATCTTCATCAAGATACTTCTTGATGGTCTGACAACAAAGTCATTGCCATCATGCTTGATTTCATCAGCCAGACATGTTCAAATTTACCTTTATCCGGCTTACTTGCGTCACGGTAACAGGAAACCATGACTTCTTTGGAAGTGTGATGTTTTTGTAAACCTGAAGTCGAAACATTATTGGGAGAACATAACGATTGACTTTTAGACTGAATACTTTAGATCTCGGCAAAAAACCTTGGTGACCTTCAAGAAAACCACCTTTTGGTTCAATATCCTTTGAACAGTACCACTCTTTGCCTCTGATTTCGTACCTAGAAATTTGCATAAGACTGATAGTCGGTAAAGCGGTCAAAGACTCACTCGTTCCCTATCGTCAGAGAGTCAATACTTGTCCTTGATGAGTCTATTTCGATCAAGCGAAAGCCTTTGACATCTCTCCACTCATTGTCCACAATAATGCAGAAACCGTTGCATTTCCACTGCAACGACGGGCTTTCAGAATTCTGCCCATCCTGCTCGCCAAAATGGAGTGATTAGACACAAGAGCGATCGTACATCATCATGTGCTTGCCACCTTGGATTTCGTCGAGGAGCTTCTCTTGGTAAAGGTCGCTCCTTCCCAACAGAAAACCTCCACTTCCGAAGACCGTGTCTTCCCCTTGGAACGCATGGGTCGCTTGATATCCTCTTGCCCAGATTCATCACCGCTAGAGGCATCCTCTGATACATCCTCTGAGGCAACATACTCGCTGTCTGCCTCGCTCTGACTCTCTTCACTACCACTCTGTTCTGACGACCCAGAACTGACCTCCTCTTCACTTGAATCTCTCTGCGAACGCCTCGAGGCTGGCCTCCTCGGCACACTCGATCTCTTCCTCGATCCTCGAGCCATGTGTCCTATCTCCGAACAAGGATTCACTCAGGACCTCGTTGCACCTACATCTTCCAACCTGCCTCCCCCATCACGCCAAATTGAAAAATGCGGCAAGATGACGCTCACCTGCGAGATCTGGCAGCCCAGGCACTCGACATTTTGGATGCTCTTACCAGAGGCTCGAATCTAACGTAACCTATTCGTCGGGTGACAGAAAAAACCTCCTCATGGTCAATCAAGCAGCCTGCCCAGGCATGTCATCATGTTAGAATCAGGCCGCTCTGAATTCTATCTGTCGAATGGATGAACATGTTGATATCCACTACACATATTTAGGAGCCATAAGCCTGAACAGTGGAGTACACATCCTCAAAAGCTTCATCATCTCCATTGGCTATCGAGCACCTTGCACAAGTCGCCGCTGAGCCCTTAGGAACAACAATCCACCCGATGGTGCGGAACTTCACATCACATCTAGACCAACAACAAGCAGCATATCTCGCCCAGCATTCACTCTCATCTCAATCCCTTCCTTCATATTTGCCATTCTTCACTCATTCACGCAACCCGCCATCGCAGCTCACTCCCGCCCCGCCCCCTGTGCCTCTGCCGCATCAAAAATCCCATCTAGGAAGGACCATTCCTGCACCACCCCTACCTTATTCACCCCTACCCCCATTAACATGTTTCAAAACCAGGTGTGATCAGCGCTCGAGTTTGTTGTTTGACTACCCCCCACCCCACGGAAAATTCGAAATCGACACTATCACCTTTGTCCCACCCCGACCACCCCACCTCATGAAACCTCATTCTAGATACCCCCGTCTCAAGGAAATTTGGGTACCTACCCTTTTATCTATGGAAGGGTTACCCGTACCGGTACATGGAATATCCAAGATGGAATTGTTGAGATGCGAGCAGTAAAAGGTATGTATCTCATACCATACCCCATTTTACTTATTACTATATCTATGATATTTTCTAAGTGTACGGTATGATAGAATCAACAATTATCCTACTGCAAGTGTACCCCACCGTCGATGGTAAGTACCCGCCCTCGCACTTCACACCCAACTCAAAATACTACCCTACCCCTCAAATCCATGGATAAAATATACCCTACCAGGTTCTCAAAACAATTTCAGTGCGGGGTCCTTGTGGCTGAGAGAAGCACTACCCCACCCAATTTTATAATCATTTGATATTCATATTCCAAATTTTGATTTCAAATTTCAAACTTCAAAATGAAGAAAGTAATATTTGGTTGGAAATTCAATTGTCAACCAGGAACGGGTCAGAGAGTGCTAACGAGAGAGCATGCACAAGCTTTTGGGGTCAAGGAGAAGGGCGGAAAGCGGCAGAGGCGATGGAGCTATGCATACATGCCAATGGAGTGATAAGACAAGTCACAAAACAGGCAGAGCAGAGTAGAAAAAGGGAAAGGGCCTGACACAGCAAGGCAGGGCAGAGCAGAACAAAGAAGGGCAGGGCATGTTTGGCATGGAGGGGCAGGTCACGGTAGGGCAGGTGGGAGTGTAGGCTAGAGACTGGTTTACAAAGAACTCATTCAATCATGAAAAATGAACAGAGTGCAGACGGTCTGAATGGCCTATTTGATCAGGATCCTGCCTTGGCTATGTCATAACGTTTGGCACCGCCAGGTTTATTTCGGAGAGGAGATATGATTATTCCTATTCGATGCTTTACGTGTAACAAGGTGAGGCTTGTTTGCGTCAAGCTTGGGTTATGATTGTGTAATTCCCTTGACAAAACAGACCATTGGGCACATGTGGCGAAGATACCTCGAAATCCTGGAAAACTACGATAAGGAAGATGGAGCCGAGGTGCATTTCAGATCACTCCGCGACTTCTCGAATGACTGTCGAACTCCAGGTGAAAGCTTTCGAGGAGTTGGGGCTGAAGCGATACTGTTGTCGAAGTAAGTTGCATGTCCCATCTTTCATCCGCTGAGTTGACAAGAAACATAACCTAATTTTTGATTGATTTTCTGTTTGCTCTGCTTATCAGTGCACATGAATTCTTCATTGATTTGGAATTTTTAGGAATGTTGCTTACACATGTTGACTTGATCGAAAAGCTCATGGTTTACAACCGTAAGTTACTGCTCGCATGTTTTCTGTAGCTAAAAACATTCGCACAGCTCTTGAAAGCACAAACCTCGTGGAATGAGACTTGGCGGTCTATAGAAATCTAAATCTTATATTTACCTGTTAACCTGACTGATGAAACAATATGTATGAAATTGAACTGAGAAAGGCAAAACGCAATTCCTGATTGAAAAAGCTTTTTAGACTCAAACAGTGGTTTGGCATGGTGCACAGTATCGTTTTATGCAGGAGAAGTCTCAGTATTTAATGTTTGGTCTCTAATTACAAATTCATTACATTGCAGCGCTATATATGTGCGGACTCCACGGAACTGATTTTTCAAGCTGAAGCACTCAAGACTATACAGCGCTTAAGATAACGTCCGATATACTCAGATGTGATCGTTTGACGACACAAATCTCAATATCATGTTGATGACTTGATTCATGCAACGGTGTATGGCTCGGAATAATTTCAGGAGGTTCAGGGCTGAAACTTACGATGACATCGCTGTGTTTCTTGGAGGATGTTCCCTTCGCTTTTCTCCGCTTTGCGCGTTTTGTGAGCATCATGGGAGGAGATCTGATAGGTAGGCATAGGTAGAGCACTGAACGCCTTCCTGACGAGCGCTTTAGCATCTCAAAGTTCATGGCAGTATTCCTGCTGTTGTGAAACTCTACAGACTCATCGTTGCTCCAATCAATCAATTCCATTTTGAATGGGTCTTTCGCATCCTTGCTTCCGCGTGTGTCGTATCTTTTCACTGAGTCAAACGCATGGATGCCCGGGTTGCAAGGTCTGGTGAATGAGGTGCCCGCGAGGAGATCTGGCTTGCTGCTATGGCTGCCACATGAGGGTCTTGGAGACACTTCGCAACTACACATCCTCGAGGAACAACTTTCAGAGGCTTTCGATGACGATGATGCTACGAGAAGTTCTGATACTCCGAATAAAGTTGAGGAGGGGTCTTTGACCTCCAGGGTGTTCTTGCCAACGTTCTGCCTAGAGGCTAGGGTATGTGATAACAAAGAAGTATCAGGCGTTGAAGCATGCGAAAGCATGGACGATGACGAGGATTGGTCTATGCACGTTAGAGAGAGATTGGATGAGGACAAGGAGGAAGATGAAGAGAGCAAGGAGGAAGGGGAGGAGGAGATCGTAGAGAAGCGTGTTCCCATTCCTGGGACTACGAAATGAGACTATCGCACCGTAAAGAGTGTTGTGGTCGAAAAGAACGGGGTGGGATTGGAATTGCTGTACAGAAGGGCATCAAAGTAGGGGTGGGGTATACGATGTAACCCAACCTTATTCCGGATTTCCAATGGCATTACACGGGGTAGTAGTGAGGTCACATGGGTGGTGATGAGATAGGCTTGTAGAACATGTTCGGCAAAGGGTGGGGTGGTATCCAAGCCGAGTCTGAACTTCCGGCGAAGTTCAGTCACACTGGCGGCGGCCCAACCGTTAGTTCAGTTTCTCGGAGCCGGCGGCGGCGGCCCTGGCCGCGCCGGGAGTCCCGCCTGTGACGGTGGCGGCCGGGCGCCGCTAGCCTGAGGCAAGCAGGGTCACCCGGTCTCACTCGGACTGCCGCAGTGACTCCGAGTCAGCGCTACGTACTACCGTAAGCTCCCGGCGCCGGCGATTCCCGGCGCCCCCGGGCGGCCCGGCCGGGTTCCCGGAAGTTCACCGTGAGAGGCGCGGCGCCCGGGCCGGGGGAACTCCGACTCGGATCATCGGATACTGAACTTGGAGTACGCCATTCAACTTGTGACTGATCAGAAAAACTTGCCGCGCTCACCAACTTGCGGCTGATGGAGAACAAACCGTGCCTTGAAAGCAACAGCCGGGCAGTCACAGCGGACGGTCGGCGCCCGGCCGTGACTCAGGCCCGCCCACCGCGGCGCCGGTCACCGGCGGACCGTCAGACTGACGGGAGTCACGTTCCGGGAAGAATGCAGACTCCGCGGCGCGCCGGGCGCCGCAGTGAGGGCTATATTGTTTACATGCTGATGGATCAATGGCGATCCGATGAGGTTGTACCGGGCCGTCACCGCCCGCCCGGCCACCGTGTAACTAGTAACCGTCCGAGGGGCCAGCCTACTCCGAGTCCCGGAGCCTCGGAGTCCGGCGCCGCCGCCGCCGCCGGGCCGGGGCCGATCTGAGCCCCGGGCCCTGACTCTCAGAGTCTGACTCGGAGCTACTCAGTCCTCGACTCAGGCTCCTGATTGTCCTCGTACGGCTACAGATTTTTTAACTTAACTTTGAGTAAAGAGACTGTGGCTTGCTACTACGGAAATAACGGCCTATGCTCCGAGTGCCAAGGAGTTACAAGGCTACGGTGCTGGTAAGACCTGCGGCGTAGGTTCCTAGAGAGTACCCCACGTACTCCACTGAACGCCTTTGTAAAACGGAAAATAAAAGAAAACAAAAGTAAAGGTGGGGTATCCCACCAATTTTTGTAGGGGTGTCATAGGTGTACCTAAGACCTCCTAACCTCTGAAAACTCAACTTCGATGCTATTTTCACCTTACGTACCTGGCCCACGAGACCCTACCCCACAGTCCCCGGAAGTTCCCACCCTACCCTCGAAAGTGCTACTTCACCGTCGCAGTCAAACACACCACTGGCTAGGCTTCCTAGTACCACCCCCCTATGCAAAGGATTTGTAGGCTGGTGGGTCGCTAGAAATCAGGGGTCCTTATCAAATGTTAACTTTGATGTTGGACCCCACCACTACTACCCCCACCCCCTTCCCTTCTACCCCGCCTTCCAATAATATTTCGGAACTTTCGGCCTTGTTCCCCACGCAGCGTCCCACGGCCGTCACAAGCCACGAGCCGGCGGGAAATGCAGGCAACCATGACGACAGCCATGCGCGACAAGAGGAGAGAGTGGCTCATGAAGCAGGCTTCTTCTGCTTCCAACTTCTCTTCTCTTGGTTCCGTCGCCTCATCCGACTCAGGATCTCAGAATGGCTCCAGCCGAAACCTGCGCGTGAATATCTCGCAAGTCAACGAGGAGCTGGGTTACCGTGACAACCGGATCCGTGCCTTAACGAATCGGCTTGTTTCTAGTAGAAGCATGTCTGACATGCATGCTATTGCTGCCATTGACATCGATGCCTCATCGCAGTGGAGTCAGCTGCAGGAGAAAGGGCTCGACAAACGCGAACAGGAAGACATTGAGACCGTCCCTCCTGCACTGACACAAAGCTCTGAAGTAATTGTTTCAAATGCTTTGGCCCGACGAGGCTCCATGAACGACTTGTCGACAGCAAGCTACAAGCGTATCAACCTGAAAAGCGAATCCAGTGAGCAATCAAGCACTAAGACGAGAAGGAAGTCGGAAATAAATCGATACCTGATCAAGACGTACGCTCGTCTCGGTCAGCCAAAGGAGTCTGAAGAGTCCAGGCCAATACATTACTTTGTTCCGGAACTCGAGCAGACAAGCACACGAGAGCCTGAGAAGTTTGAGCTGAACATTGGATCGGGGTTGTCAAATCTCTGGGACGACTGCAAGAAAATGAGCGACTCCTACTTGGGGGGGGCGATGAAGAATCTTCAACAAACTTTCGTTCATTGATTTTAGCTTACTTGTTGACTTTTGATTTTGTAGTGCCCTGTAAGGTTTGGATCTCGATTGTAATATATGATACTGTGTTGATAAGATGTAGCCATGGTCTGGCCCTCTCTTCTACATATCTCAACCACAACTAATTGTCAACGAGATCACGGGAGTGAATGATTGTGGTTTGGAAACAACCCTGGACTACAACGGTCCGACCAAGTCTGGTCTCCATCTCGGTTGACTAGTCCGACAGTGGCGTTTGATGTTGGTGCCTTTGATTTCTCGAAACCCTATGATCCTGGCTCACGATTTGTAGCATCAGGTCCAAGCGAATCGTGAGGACCTGCCAGATGATTCCAACAAGATAGGGCAGGATTACAAGTACGTCCCCGCTGGAGGTTTCATGGACAACCGAGGAGAAGGCATACATGGAAGTGCTCTCTCCCTTGGCTACGTAACGGTCGAGAACACGATGAAAACAGACAAAGAGGGGGTCAGACAATCTGAGAGGTGGTGGGATGTTCCTAAATTTTGGTAACAAGAGTCAAATGCTAATCATCGATATTTATTCTCCTAGTACATGCGAAAACGTGTAGAAGTGAAGCAACAGAAACATCCAGATCAAAACATTCCTAAGCTTAAATTTACTATTTGACAAGTACAGCTTTGTTGACATGTGACATGCCAAATGGAGAAAACGTTTTGTCACTAGCAAAGGAGATGAATTTGCACGTTTCTCAGGACAACAGAGAGAACTCTTTTCAAGAATAACACAATAGCTTATAAAAGGGTACAATTAATCCGCAACTGGAATCTGCATCATTTCCTTTCAGAGTCCGCGGACTGGCGGACAAGGGAGCGAGTGGCCTAGTGGACTGTCAGTAAGCAGAATCTTGGAGGAGCAGCCTTCAGCTGTACAGCTACCTGCGCCAATCTTGGATTCATCAAGCTCGACGGGGGCGGGTTGCAACCAATCGAGCTAGGTTTCTTTCCAGCAACTGCATGAGCCGCTGCTCGGTCGCAGTAGGTTTCCCTGGAGCGCGGCTGCCATCGAGTTGAACTTCGCGTACAGCGGCAAGGCGACTCACCCATAACGCAGCCTGACGAGTTGCAAGATCATGGAGTAGTTGGAGTCCAGCATCTTATCCACCTCCTCCGGGTCCAACGGGGCCTTCAGGAAGTTTAGATTAGGAGAACAGTGAAAACAAACGTACAGAATTTGAACTGGATGCGCTCATTTCCTCCTTGCTTGTTGGAGGATCCCTGCGCCTCCGTCAAACAGATCGTCTTCAAGACGTTCCTCCCCCCCCTCTCCCTTCTCCTCCCTCCTCCCTTCTCCCTCCTCCTCCGCCTTACTTCTCATCAACGGATTGGTCCTTCTCATCCTCAGCCTCCCAGAGCTCAATGTCCACCTCGCTCTCCGAAGATCCTGCATGGGCCAGTCATGCTGTCGAGCATCACGAGCTCGATGGTTCAAGTTGCTGCGCGATGGCGGTCCTCCAATAGTAGGGAGCCACAGGGCCTCTCTCTCATACACCATCTCATCTTCGTCGATCATACGGCATGCACATCACTTACTCCTCTCCTCTCCTCTCCTCTCTCCTCTCCTCCCTCCCTCCCCTCCTCTCCTCTCCTCTCCTCCCTTCCCCTCTCCTCGCCTCTCCCCTCACCTTCATCAGCCATCGCCCTTCGGCCTGCTGCTCGTAACGGGATCTGAAACGGCTCCGTGGTTTGTTTTTAACGGCTGCGCAACGGAAAACCCAGATGACGGATGGCGGGAAAGAGGGCAGAGCCGGAAGGACGAACGGAGAGAGGAGGAGCAGGAGCATGAAGAGAAGCGTGATCGGAATCAGGAGTGAGATCAGGAGCGAGAGCAGCAGCAGCAGCAGCAGCAGCAGCAGCAGCAGCAGCATCAACAGGAGGAAGAGGATAGGGATTGGCATTGAATATTTTTTGAGATGGGCTGTCCGTGCCATGAAAGTCGTTTGGGTGGTCGAGCGTGGAAACGAGAGCAGAGACACAGTTTTGTGAAGATTCGGTCCAACAAACCGGCAAGATTGCGTGCTCTACAGTGTGCAAGACAAGGAGCTTTGACATGGCACTTGCCGTCGTTCAAATATGTAGCACACTATGTTCATTAGTTAGCTGGAACAGACCCGGAGGAGCATTCGCGCTCGAGCGCCTCCCCGTCCTACGATCTCCTGACATGCATGGGCAGATGTCATTCAGATCCCAGACTGTGGAGCAGCAGAACCTCTGCCATCAGTTCTCGGAGATCACGCAAGCAAGGTGAGTTCCAACTGAGAGGCCTCACCTTGACCAGTACTGCAGTCCTGAAGTTGCAGCGAGCATCCTGAGGAAGTGCAAATGGAACATCCGACAGGTTTGCTCTGCCATGGCAGCGACAGGACACCATGGTTGATTGTCCTCAGGCAATCGAGGTGTACTGGGAGAGCGCCGACTTCTGCTCTCCCGCTGTTGACAGCTCGGCCATCGAAGCGCTGTTTGACAAGTACAAGGGTGAGGAGCTTGACCCTGCGGTGCACAACATGATGTCGGCTGGCAGACTCGGACGACAACGCCATAGGCGTTGACGGTCTGATCAACTTCTGCAACGACCTGGAGATTCCTCCCGACGACCTGCGGATGCTTTACTTCTGTTACAACCTCAAGGTCAAGCTTGCGCACGACTCCTTCCCCGCCATGCTCAATCGCAACTGTGCATTGTGCAGGCCAAGAGCGCGGTAAGATGGACCAACGCGGAGTTCGTGCAAGGGTTGTCTCGGCTGGGTGTAGACTCCATAGAGAAGATAAGAGACAGGTTAACTCTCCCCTACGTTGATCCTCCTTTCTCACCATCTCTCTCTCTATCCTCCTTTGTCTCTCCGTCATCTCCCTCCGTCCTCTTTCTCAACATCTCCTTTCTTGCCATCTCTCTTCATCCACTGTCTCTCTATCGTCTCGGTTGATCTTCTTCATCCTCTCCATCCTCCTTGCTTGTCTCTGTTGTGACCTGAGGCCATCACGGCAGCCTCAAGCACATGCGGTCTGAGCTTTCAAGTCCCAGCAAATTCAAAGATTTCTACGCGTACGCCTTCGACATCTCTCGGTACCGTCGTGTTGTTTCAGCGTCACTCGACGTGTGAATGGGACATGGCAGACAAGATGGGCAGAAGGTTCTTGACCTACAAACAGCCATACAGCTTTGGAGGATGTTGTTAGAGGGACGATTCGATCATCTGGACCTATGGTGTGAATACCTCGAGAAAGTGTACAACAAGGCGATTACCAAAGACACCTGGCAACTCACCCTTGAGTTCTCGTAAGAGATGGGCATGTTGCTGTGATCATGGTGATACATCTGCAGGCAAACTGTGAATGAGGACTTCTCAAACATCGACCTGGAAAACAGCGCGTGGCCAGTGGTGATTGACGAGGTGAAATTGCAATGTCTTGCTCTTAGTGTCAGAGAAGCTGAACTGCCTCGCAGTTTGTTGAGTATTGCAGAGCCAAGGTGCCCTCGTAAGGTCGTGTCATCAGATGTTTGCATGCTGAACGATCGGATGAGTTTGCGGCGGGGTGAGGAGGAGGTGCCGTAGAGGGAGGGGAGATTCGACATGTACATCAAGGGGGAGGTACAAGCAAGGAGAGTGATTGAGCGATCTCAGCTACTGTAAGGATGGACCATTGTAGGCTTGCCTATCAAGGTTTTGATGAACTCAATCAAACGTTGCCATGACAACGATAGGGAATGGATGATATATTTAAAAGAAGAAGAGTGAAGAGTGGTTGTCAATTTGTTGTGCTCTGCCCAAACACCGCAGATTTCTGAGTGGCCGCAACAACAACGCACAGACTTTCTTTAATTTTGCATGCATAACGACAAGTGTGACTTGATAATCTACACAAAGAGGAGGGGGCCAACAAGTTACTGGGGTAACAGAAGAACGGAATACCATCAGCGTAGCTCTCTGATCCATCGCATCTCAAGATTTGCCAGCCGAGAGCTCTCGCCGAGCCTGTGGGACCGAGTGAACGACAGGGAATGGCTGGAGGAGGGAGGAGGAAGAGGAGTAAGAGATGCACGATCAAGGGGGAGGAAGAGCAGGATAAAGCCATAGAGAAATGTGAGAGGGCAAGAAAGCTGAGGCAAAGGTGAGGGGAGGAGAGCGGTTGGAGGGAGGAAGGGGGAGGGAGTGAACGAGGAGAGGAAGGAATCGACGGATGGGAAAGGAAAGCGAGGGATGGGAAAGGGGGCGAGAGGGCGGAGGAGGAGAAGAAAGAGGAGGAGGCGAAATTTCTAAAGGCTGATTGAGTGGTTGGGACGTGCAACCCGGTTGCGCTTATCAAGAGTCCTCCTGTTGAGTTTGAGCGATTCAAGGGAGACTATGCAGTCCCTGAGCAGCTGTCAGTTTATCAAAAGCCCCCCTCCTCCTCGTCCTTCCCTCCCTCTCTGCTCCCTCCCTTCCTCCCTCCTCCACTTCCTCCGTCCTCCTCCTTGCCCTGCCCTGCCCTGCCCTGCCCTGCCCTGCCCTGCCCTGCCCTGCCCTGCCCTGCCCTGGCTCACTTCCCCTCTCCTCCTTGACTCCTTCACTGCATGTTGACCTGCAGTAGGTGAGGAGAAATCTCATCGTCTCCAACCGAGTTCGACGAGGGTTTTTCACGAGCATGAGCTGTGAGGCTCGTTAGGATTCGGTGAGAGGGGAAGAGGTGTGACAGGCAGAACAAACAAGAGGAGATGTCAAGACGGACTACATGGGAGAAGAGAAGGAAAAGGGAGGAAGGCGAGAAGGCGGCAGACAGCCAGGGGAGGAAAGTAGAAAATGAAGGGAGGGAGGGAGGGAGGGAGGGAGGGAGGGAGGGAGGGAGGGAGCGAGCGAGGGAGCGAGGGAGGGAGCGAGGGAGGGAGCGAGCGAGGGAGCGAGGGAGGGAGCGAGGGAGGGAGAGGGAGGGAGGTATGCCTGGATTGATCCGCTCTTTTGCACAGTAGCACTGAAGCATAGCTTGAGTTCTCCTTTCTCCACAAAGAAATTGAAATTGATCGCCCCCGTCAACTGCTCCAGGTTCTCACCTTTCGTCTCCTCCTCCTCCTCCTCCTCTCCTCCTTCACCTGCTTGCTGTATTTCTCCACCTTGTTCTCCTCCTTCAACCTCTCCAGCACCTTCGCCATCCGGTCAACGTCAAACCCGTAGCTGGGGTCCATGACCTGCCATCAGTCTTACTTCTCAACCCTAGCCCCTTTCCCATCCGCTCTGCCTCCCTTTCTCCTCCCCTTCCCCTTCCCCTCCCCTCGCTGCTTCAGATTTCCCAGGTCGAGCGAGCACCCTGACCGTCACCTACCGCGTTGTCGGTGGAGGAGAAGACGGGGTTTGGAGAGAGCTGGAGGTCTTCGATCTTTCGGCCCTGCTGCTCGAAGAGGCATCGGAAGAGGGGGAAGAGATCCTCGTTGCTCGACAGCTGCCCGGAGTACTGGGCCTTGTGCCTCTTCTCAGGGTCCTTGTTGTTGAAGCCGAAGAGGCGGATCGATGCCTTTTGCGACTTCTTGTTCTGCTCGAGCATTTCCATGCCGATCGTGACGACGCCTCCAAAGAAGAGCCTCCCCTCCTCTGAGGGCCAGGATCAGCACCAAAAGCGGTGGAGCTGGAGGGGATAGTAGAGCAAAGTATGGGAGAAGCGATGAGGGAGAAGGAGGCGGGGGGGGGGTGGAGGAGAGGAGGGAGATGGAGAGAGGGGAGTGATGTCTGGAGAGGACACGGAAAGGAAGGAAGAGCAGCTGGGAGGTCTTACTGCTCTGTGCAGTTGTGATCTCATTGATCTTGAAGCTGCACCTCTTGTTGATATACAACATCAACCCCTTCTCCTGTTAGCTGTGTCAACGACGGTTGGAACGAGCCAATAGACAAAAAGGGACACACGATATGCTCGCTGAGCTCCTTGATAGTGACTGCCTGGCTGTTCTGAATTCTGAAGGATAACTGCAACAACATCGATCAGGAGAGCCAGCAGTTCATGTAGGACAGGAAGCGGAGCAAAAACATCCAAAGCAAGATCTGGAGTGGAACAAACCTTGACATTGGAAGTGGAGCTTGAGAGGGGGTTGAACAAGACATCGAAACCTTCCTTCCGGTACATGTCCCGAACGATCGCTTCGTCCGAGTCCAAACTCTAGAGCACGGCATCGTCAGGTGGATGCTCTTCGCAGAGTTTGACTCACGTCATCCTCCCAGTCGTTTTGAGGCGCAATGATGCCGTCAGCCTGCCCAACGTCGTTGAGCGTTCTGAAACAGACTTGGATACAGGATCCTTACTTTACGCTTCTTTGAACTAGGCGTTTCCTTTGTCATTTCATTTTGTTTTCTCTTGTTGTCTGCGGACTCACGTCAACTCTTGCCTGCTATCGGTGACGTTCAACTTACTTTGCGTTGCAGCGGGACAGGGAGAAGATTGCGCGGTAACGTTGCGTTGATCAACACTGCAAGTTATCTTAGCAGGTTGAAAATTACTGTGATGTGGGGGGGGGGGGGAGAGGGAGGGAGGGAGGGAGGGAGCGAAGGAGCAAGGTGTACTTCTGTTCTTCCAATGTGCCCTCCGCGTTCTCTTCTTCACTTCGACTTCTGTGAGACAAGTTTTCACACATCTCGACCAGGCCTGTCTTCTCGCTCACCCTTCCTCAGTCTTGCTCGATGACAGGTTGCTCTCCTGACTCGCAGATTTGAAGCTCGTGAGTACATCAGCAGCTTTCTCTGCAGCTTCTTCTGAAGTTGGGCACAGGAAAGAGTCAGTGCGAAATAGTCAAGGCCGATGAGGTATCAGGTTGAAATGAGGAGGAAAGACTGATAGCACTGGATAGAAAGATGCTACAAGACAAGAACCAAGAAGCTTACCTTCCTCAGGACGTTGAAATTGACTCTCTTGTTCATCTTCACGATCTGACGTCTCATGTTCCCTTCTGCCCTTGCTGTCGCGGAGATTGGGCCCATCCTGCCTTTCGGACAGTCCTCCGATCATCCGTTCTGCCGTAGCATGCACATCGGACAGAGAATAACTTTCTTGCGAATAGTTTTCTTGCGAGCTGATCTGAAATGGTTCAATCTCAAAATGGTTCTGACTCGAAAAAGAATCCGATGGCATATCTGTTATCTTTCCATCGAATACATCTGCAAAATCTTGCGAAGAACTCATCCTTCCTGACTCCTGCGACATGTTGGGCTGAGCCCGTCGCTCGATTTCCTGACTAGCAGCTCGAGCGCCCGGTTGTCAGGTGCGAGACATGTCCTTTCTCTCAACCCATTCGCGGGATACCACCCACAGCTAGCCGTTCATGCACACGGGAGCGACGAAGCTGAGGGTTTCATCTGCAAAGATGTCAAGAGCGTTGAATGCAGGAAACCTTGACAGGTATTCCCAACTCCATCGATCATCAGGCGCGGTGAAAGTGACATGTTACTACCCTCCGTTTATTGACCTCCCTTGTCCTGTTGGAGGCTGGAACCTCATCCTGGTCACCTCACTCTAGCGTGTCTCCCTCTTGTCTGCTCCATATCGGCCCTCACCTCGCGGCATTAACTCTCTCTACCCCTCAATATTTGAGTCTCGATCCCATTGATACGTTCTCACTTTCCCTCTACGCATCTCGCAGCTCAACCAGTCTTCCTATGTTTCTTTGTTACTATTCATCTTCGCTCGTTCTCTTCCTCTTTCTCGCCCACCCCATCGCCCCTTGATCCCACACGCGTCAACTCCTCCATTTCCCACCTGCATCCCTCAACTTATCGTTTTTTCCAGCATCGCATGCCACAGTGCACCTGAAGTCCCTTGTCTCTCATTTCATCTGCAGCTTGTCCTCTCTCTGCCTCCTCCTCCCCTCCCGCTCCCTTCCTCCTCCCCTCCCGCTCCCCTCCTCCTCCCCTCCCGCTCCGCACCATCCCTGCTCCTTCTCATCTCTTCCCTCTCCTTCATCTACGTTCTAGACGCGACATTCAGCCGTACCCCACCCCCTTCGCTACCTGACAATGATCGTAATATGACCGGTACCATTTGCTCCTCTGAAGACCCTCAGGAGCTCTTAGGTTTGGTGGGGTACTGAGACCGTTACAAACGGTTATTTGGAAAATGCTCTGGGCAATGACAAATGCTGTCGGAGCAGGGGCCGGGGCGGGAGTAGGAGGAGGAGGAGGAGGAGCAGGAGCAGCAGCAGGAGCAGGAGGAGCAGGAGCAGGAGCAGGAGCAGCGTCCAGAGGACCAGCAGGAGGAGCATGTATAGAGGCGAACTTGATGGGGTTCCACCATTCGAGGTTGATCCGTGTGGGAGGAGCTCAATTCAGTCCCTCCTGCCAAGTGAGGGCGGGGAGAGAAGATTTGATGCGTCCAACCTGCGGAGGTTGGAACGATGGAAGAAACTGCGAGATGTTGGGGTGGAGGCGAAAGATCCTAGGGAATGTACAGAGCGGATCGCGTGCGGGGGCGTCGGGACAAAGGCAAGGGGACTGGAGATGGAAAACACTGTCCCGAAAGTGTAGCTCCTTTGTGCACTCCTCCTCAAAAATCCTCAGAAACCTGATCGTCCTCCTCCTTCTGATAGTTGGAACCTGGTTTCAATCCCCCAAGGTTGCGAGTGCGAAGGAGGGAGTGGGGGTGCAGGCGGAGCAAGCGGAGCAGGAGCGCGTTGTAAACCCAAACTCCAGGGCATGGAAAGAAGAGTTCAAAGGGTCCGAGCTCCCGCTATGGGCTCAGTTTGCTCGCAGGGACGTGACTCTTGCGAACATGGAGGACAAGGAAATGTTCATGACGGAGTGCAAGGCAGTCGTGCAGAGTCCTGTAGAGTACGTGTACGTGATGACGTTTGGGTCTCTCGAAGAGCAGGAGAGGTTCCTCCTGCGGCACTCCGGGGTAGAGCAGCCCGCCATGGTGCCATCGCAAGGGGGGGCAGTTGAAGCTGCCAAGGAGGGAGAGGGAGGACTTGTGGAGATGTCCCCCGGCTTCATCTTCAGGACGGCCGTGCTCGTCCTCTCTGTGCTGTGTATCTCTGCGCTGAACATGCCGATACAATCGCCCACCATCCGGCTGTTTGATAAGGCGTCTAGGAAGAAGGAGGAGTCAGTGAGGAAGAAATTTGGTCGAGTCGTGGCAAGGGGCGCAAACTCGAGTGCGGCCTTGCTGTCTACCAAGATCCCCGGGAAACAGGACGCGTCGAGCTACGACTTTGTTGTTATAGGTGAGCTTGTGGAGGAGGGAGGGAGGGAGGGAGGGAGGGAGGGGGAGAGAGAGGAGGGAGACGAGGAGGCGTGTATTGAAGAAAGGGGAAGGAGGAAGAGGAAGGAAAGGAGAAGGGGAGTATAGGAGGGAGGGGAAGGAAAGAGGGAGTCATCGGAGGGGGCCTGTGTTGTCTCTTGACAAGGAGGGATGCAGGAGGTGGAGCAGCAGGGCTGATGGCTGCAGGGCTCGGGACTTCGCTCGGGGCCAAGACTGTGTTGATTGAGGCGGATGAGATAGGAGGAGACTGTACGAACCAGGTTAAGGGAGGGAGGGGATGGTGGTGAGGGCGGCAGGAAGGGGATAGCGGGCAGGTCGAAGAGGTGATTAGGGAAAGGGAGTCGGGTGAGGTTGGGAGAAGGAGAAGGAGAAGGAGAAGAAGAGAACGGGGAGGAGAGAGGAGAGGAGAGAAGAGGGGAGGGGTGGGGAGGGTGGTGGTGGTTGTGGTAGTTGTGGAGGAGGAGGAGGAGCTGATGCTGCATTCAGGGCTGTGTGCCCAGCAAAGCGTTGCTGCATGCAGGCAACGAGATGTCGCTACGAATGTGATGCGCCTTGACGACTTGAAGTTGTTGGCATGATGAGATGACGCAGGCCATCTTGGAGGAGCAATCTTTCAGATTCACTACAAGGTCCGCCATCTTCAAGCTTTGAACCCTCCTCTCCTACCTCTTCCTCCTCCTCCTCCTCCACCACCACCACCACCTCCTCCTCCTCCTCCTCTACTTCTCTCTCTCCCCTCCCCTCTTTCTTCCTCTCCCTCCATCTTCCAATTTCTCTCTTGTCCTCACGCGTGCTCCCCCCTGTCTCATGCTAACGATGACTTCAGATGGCGTAAGGGCTTCACTTACCCGAGTCTCAGTAACGCTTGTCAAAGGCTGACGCACCTGGCGCCGCCTCCCTGTACCCAGTCAAGAGGTTTCCTCTGCCCTCTACATCCTCTGCTGAGTCAGCAGCAGCCACATCCAGTCGGTCGTTGCCAGGGTGAAATCGCACGAGTCGGCAGAGGCGATTCAGAAAGGTGGAGCAACCAACGTGCTGATGGTGGTGGTGGACCTGTATGGTTGACGTGCTTGTGCTGTCCCGTCTCTGTCTTGTCCGTCCCTCTCGCTATCTATGTGATGGTTCGCCCAGCGGGGATCTCGTTTATCCACGGACAAGCGTCTTTCAAGGGTCAGAACAAGATCCTTGTGAGAAGATCTGACGGGAATTCTTCCGAGGTGTGCCATCTGCTCTTCTCAACACCTTGACAACATCTCCGTCATTTCCGTTGCATCTCCACACTCCTGTCATGAATCTTTTCTTGAATCTTCCTCCATCCTCCTCTCTTGTCGATCACTCAGATTCACTCTCCCAACAGATCGTGGGGAAGAAAATTCTGATTTGCACGGGGGCGGAGCCGAAAGTCCCAGCGATCAAGGGGATCAGGAACGTGAACTTTTGGACCTACCGAGATGTAAAACTTGTTGCTGCATGGGGAAGGAACTGAAATGATTCTCCTCTCCTCCAGCTTTTCAAGCGCTTCCCCTCTGACCGCCCTGCTCACCTCGTCATCATCGGTAAGAGCTGACGAGAGTCGGCCGGGGCCTGGGA
>NW_005434608.1:197233-237585 GCF_000315625.1 Guillardia theta CCMP2712
GCTTCATCTTCGCTCCTCCTTTCTCTCTCCTCTCTCCTCTCTCCTCTCTCCTCTCTCCTCTCTCCTCTCTCCTCTCTCCTCTCTCCTCTCTCCTCTCCTCTCCTCTCTCTCCTTCCTCCCCTTGTTCTCTCCCTTCTTCACTGGATTGCTACAGGCAGGCGTTTCCTTCTCAGAGGAGGGGATCGTTGTTGACGAGCACCAGCGCACGACCGTTGCCAACATCATGGTCCCCACTCCCCTCCTCGCCTGTCTCCTGACCCTCCCTTCAGGCAGCAGGAGACTGCTGTACGGGGCAGGACAAGTTCTCCCACGTTGCAGGGTGGCAGGAAAGTTTCTCTCCCCTACCAATCGCCTCCCTCGGCCCTCTTGTTCACAGGCTTTTGAGCCCCTTCCTGCAGGCCTTTATCGCTACGAAAGCAGCGCTGCTGCCATGGTGGCTGAGGGGAAGCATCTCTAAAAGCTCCTCCGTCGTTCCTCGCGTCGTCTACACGAAGCCGGAGGAAAGAGACGGGAGGAGGAGGAGGAGGGAGGAGGGGGCGAGTGACGGGAAGGACGGCAGGTCGCGTCGGTCGGGCTGTCGGAGCAGGAGGTACAGGACAAGTGAGCAAGACAACTTGCGATGTCCGACTATTTGACTGGTTGAGGGAACAGGTACGGGAAGGTAGGACGGCAATGGACCAAGGTCTCAGTGACCAAGAGCATGCTCGACCGCAGCCTGGCAGACGAGGAGGTGAAAACTTGACTCGTCGCACTCCCTCACTGACTGCTGCAGGCCGAGCAAGCCTTCATAGAAGTTTACATCCACAACGACGGGCAAGTCCTGGGGTCCACCATGGTGTCGAACCGAGCCGGGGAGCTCGTCACGCTCGTAGCTATCGCCATCAATGTACTGGCAAGCTGCTGCGAATGCGGCTGACCGCCATGGCAGAATAAGATCCACGTCAAGGACCTTGCCACGACTATCCACCCTTATCCTTCCTACGCCTTCGCTCTGCACAAGGTAATGTTCCTCTCATCTAATCTCCCTCCTCTCCACTCTGAATTTGGCCCTTGAAGCGTATCATTTCCCATGTTTTCCTTCCTCTTTGCTAGCTCCTTGCATCTTTTCTTCAAGAGGCCTTCCTGTAGAGTCTTGTCGCTGCTCTCAACCTCTCCTCCTCTCATGGGCTCCCCCTCCTCTCCTTGTCTTTACAGTCTTGACCTGAATATTCTCACTCCCTCAGCTTTGGATAGAAGCCGCAACGCGCAATCTATTTCGCAACCTCAACGGAGGTCTTCTGGCGAGCCTGATGAGATTTGCGGTGAAACTTTCAACTCCTCTGGGTATACCAAGAACTTACTGGGTTGTCTGCGGCAGTTCGCGGCCTCGCGCATCTTTTCAAAAAAATCCAAAGCTGCTGCTACCCAACCAACCAACGAGCCAGCAAAAGAAGCACAACACGGATGATCTACTTGGCCAAAAAAATCAACAAAACGATGTTTTCATGCTAACTCGGATTTCATCATTCCCCTGCTTTCGCCTCCTTCAGTGGATGGCTTAGACGGCTGTGTGTGAGGAGCGAGGAGATGGGGAAGGCAAACCGCTTCCCACATACAGAGCAGAAGTTTGACATCTTGCCCTGCTTCGTTCCCGCAACCTGCCGTGGGTGTCAAGACTAGAAACGGCGAATGAGATGCCAACCGAGCGGCAGTGCTCAAGTATCCTCTTTCTGTTCTCGCGCATGTGGCCCACTGTCTTCTCAAGTAGAGAAAACTCTTCTTCCTTCATCGAGAGATTCACCAGCTTCCCTCCCGGCTCTAGCCCAGCATCTCTCGTTCCCATAAGATCTTCAGTCAGTATCAGCCGCACCTGGACATATCGTCACACAGCCATAATCCAATGAAACGATGAGTATTTCTCTCACCCCTGCCCCACGCGCCTCTGCGATGGAAAAGACGAGTCCATGCTGATCTGCTGAATCCAGCGAAACCCTGTCATCTTGCCCAAACATAACGCTCGCCTTTATCTACAGAGACATCACATAAATTACAGTCACTTGATCACACTCGCAACCAGCAGAGTCTCTTGCCCATGCAGCTGAAAAACAGTCTGACCACCTCCCAGGTCACCTAATGAAACGTGATGGTTAGAGGAAGCACCTTGAAGGAAATGTAGGCTACCTGTTGAGATTATGTACAACAAGAGATCAAACAGTGGGTCTGTCTTGATGTCTTTCCCATCAGGCTGACTTTCATCTTCCCCATCCGACAATACAATACAAACAGGTTCTTCTTGTGGTTTTGTTTCTTCCTTCTTTGCCGTTTTCTTCCTCCTTTTCCGCGGGGATCGCAACTGAGCGCTATTATTTCTGGATTTTGCTGGTGAACCTTGTTCAAGGGTTTGTGATGAATTTGTCTCACGGAAGTCAGTATCTGTCGTGCCTGCAGCAGAAACAAACTTGCCCATCGCATCATCTCTGTTTCCTCCAAGGTCATTTCCAGATTGCAAATTGCCTGCATCGATTGCTGCGTTAGAAGGTCCAAGGTGATTGTGTTGAGGCATATCTTCTGCGTAGGGATATCTTACACTTTGAGGAGCAGATTCCACAGTCAAACCCCGTGAGGGTTTTGAGCTAGACAGAATAAAATTGCTGCAGATTACATTGTTGTTGGATAAAGAATATGAAACGTTGGAATTGTTCATAGCAGCTTCAAATGAATTCAACTCCACAGGATTTTGTGGATTCGATTCGAGAGATTGAGATGATGCAAGGACATTGCCTGATGGCAGAGAAAACTTGCTTGCATATGAGACATGATGCTGATTTACATGATGCTGATTTGTACAATTTGAAACCATTCCATCTTGATATGTTGAAATGTGATTGTGATTTGCATGAATCGGAAAAGAGGCCACGACACCACCTGTTTCCCCAATTGCAGTCGGAGTACATGCAGCAATCTGACGTGTTGACAATAGTGAAGAATCCTTCCAGAAATCTAACTTCGAGGTTGGGGAGACATTCAAACCAGCAAACGCGTGATCTTTTATCAGGTTCGCCTCCGAAGTCTGGTCTTGCCTGAGAGGTGTCTGGCGATTGCTTGAGGTATCGTCATCCACAGCATTATTCAGACTTTGAATAGTCGATGGACTACTTTGTACAACCTAACAAAATCGTCAAAGATTAGCCGACAAAAAGAAATATTCGTGTACAGGTGGCATATCTGTAAGCGATTTTGGTTGGCTGCACTGGGAAATAGGAGGGACATCAATCTCCCGGGCAATGAAATCCAGCCCTTCGACTAAACAAAAATGTGAAAAACATGGAAAAGATAGACAAGATCATTCGACCTTCACATCGCTGCATAAAGTTGTAAGCTTGATCCCTTTGTTGGAGCTCATCTATTATTTGGACATATTTCACCATCTTCTTCTTGACGCACTTGTTCCCTGTTCGGACTTGCACTCGAATCCAGAACGCATTTTCATTTCTTTGAAGCTTGACGCTGGTGTATGACCGATGCCACGGTGTGAATCTTTGGTCACCTACTGGCATCAATTCATCCGGGCCCAATTCATCTGGTTTCACTTCCTGAATGACATGGATTCAGACGGATTGAGAGCGAGTTGCCTTCCTTACCAGATTGCTGTACCAATACTTCCCCTTGCAAGCTCCGTCCTTTGGCAGAGAGGTGGATTGTAGCTCCCAAAGTTTGAAGCCCAAGCTTGACAGCCATTCTTTTCTCACCTCGACCACCCATACTTTGTTCTCCTCTGGCAGCTCGGGTTGTGCTAACTTCTTGGCAGTTCCTATCTTTCGCTTCTTAGTTCCCGGATTCAAGTACCAGCTCACAGAGCCTTGGTTCTGAGAAGACTGGGTGCCCTGGGGTAGGCTCGCATGCGCTTCACAATGAGAGGCGGATAGTGCGAATGCATGGTCCGAAGCTACCTCCATCGAAAGGCTACGGCACCTTTAGAGAAGATTAACAAAAGAAACCGTTATGGAACAACTTTGATATGGTTTGACCTAAACTCTACAAGAGAATCGAAACGCTCATCACTCCCATAGGTCTGTGTATTCAGAAGTCCTCGCAATCGACCATTCCTATTCACAACTCTCTTTTTACCTCCCTGCTCCCCCCTTTTCAAGCTTTTTCTCCTCTTGCCCTCGTTCCTTCTCCACTCTCAGCATCGTCCCTCGCTCTGCCTCTCTGTCCCTGCTCCTTCTTCTCTGCTCCCTGCCGATTCTCTTCGTCGCAAATTTCTTCCCGCGCAAAAATCCTCACAAGGGCTGGGGGATGAGGGCCTTTTCAGGCGGCGGCCCGGGCCGGCCGGGCCGGGACTCGGGGAGTCACTGGCCCAGTGGGGCGCGGCCCGCCGCCGGTCAGGGCCGGCCCGGCCGGGCGCCTAAAGCGCCCGGCCCAGTCACGGGCCGCCCTACTGCATGTTAAGCCCCCTACTGCATGTCTGCCGGATGACCGTGCCAGGGCTAAGTAGCCCTCGCACTGAGTCCGTACCGCGGCGCCACCGGAGGCCCCCGGCGTGGCCCGTGGCGCGCCCGGGCCCCGGGCCGGTCCGAGTCCGGCCATCGGGCCGGTACGGTCTGTCACTCCGATCCGGCGACCGGGCGGAGTGACTGTGGCACTGAGAACAAGTCACGTGACTCTCAGTGACTCACACTCGGATGGAAGGTTCCTTCAAGAATTAATGGTAGGAACGAATTGTGAACAGTTCTTCTTATTTCTGTTTTTAAATCGAAATTGTTTATGTTCTATACAAAATAAATCCAAAAATAATTTAAATATTTCAGTTTTTTGTTTTGATCGAGTTATGCAAGGGTGTCTTCAGACTTCCAGGATCGGTGGGTGGGTAGTCGAATTTGAACCGGATACTTGAAAACGAGTGGGGTACATATTCCCATTGCTGGGGTAGGGGGGTACTCTGATTCCTCTATCACCCACAATTCTATATATAAAAGAAGGGCAAATTGGTGAGATCATTGAAAAATGAGGGGTAGTGGAATGGAAATGAGGGTACGAAGATGATGGGTAGGGTTATGTGCCTTGGGGTAGGGTAGAAGGAAAGGGTGGAGAGGTTGGCTTGATCAGCACAGCGTCGCAATGGAGGGATAGTGAGGCGCAGGAACGAGGAGCGAAGTGAGGGAAAGGGAAGACAAGGGAAGGGGGCTAGGAAGACACTGACAATGCTGGATGTATCGTATAGAGCCAGTGAACAGAACAGTTTCTGCTATTTTGTCCAATTGGAGCAAGCAGATTGGTTGATCTGAATTCGGTACACTAACAAGGTAGTTCTCGTGTTTTCTCCGCGATCATGGTCCAAGGCCTTGATCACTATGGGGATCTCACTTGGTAACGATAGGGTAAATGTGTACAGATTTCACCTCGCACTTGAATGCTCTCCACCAACAGTTTCACCCCCTCTGGTGTTTTGGAGGTATTTGCGTTGCGGTCCGATATGTATGACCCGCCCCCCGTGTGCTGTTCCATGTCGTGTTTGTCGCACCACGTGATGATGACATTAAGGGGCCATGGGATATGACTGAAATGCTTGATGTTGTAATGCATCTTGTTGTGCTCGTTGTTAGGAGTCGATGTTTGTTGCAAAATGCTGCAACAGTCCTTCACGTCGGCCTAGCGGATTGAAGTTAGAATGTGAGGCCAATGAGCATTTGACAATAAGGACCGATCGTACGTTGCTAGTTTTATGCGACTTTGCCAACAACGAGCTGACATACTCTCGTCGGAAGCATGCAAAACCTCGCTAACTCTTTGCTTTCCTAGCCAAATCTCGCAACAACCACTCTGCAAACGACGGTGACTCTGAAAGGAAGGATTGGATTGCCTGGAATGACAGCAGGAATGATGGCGGGCCGGATATCCTGGTTGACTGTATTCGCTCTCCTCCTGTGCACTGTCTTTTGTCACGTACCCATCTCTGCAAGCGTTCACGTGCTAGAGTCTTCAATCCAGCCTTCGGCAAGGGTGGTCCTCGGGCTCCGAAATCGTGCGCCTGCGTCCCTGCTGAGGTTGAGAGGTGCTGGCGATGCAGATTCCAAAGTTCAGGAGGCTCTGGCCGCGAAGGAGCTCGGGAATGAAGCGTACAAGAAGAAGGATTTTGAGGAGGCGATCAAACAGTACGAAAGGGCGGCAGAACTTGATCCGACCTCGATGGTCTACCTGAACAACATCGCTGCTGCTCTGTTTGGGCAAGGAAAGTACGAGGAGTGCATCAAGAAGTGCCAGGAGGTGGCCTTGTGCCCGTTGTCTTTCTTCCATGTAACGATTCGTTGGGGTTGTACAGGCGATTGAAGTGGGCAAGCAGTACCGATCAGACTTCAAAGACATTGCTCGAGCGCACTCGCGGTGTGGCAATGCGTGTGCAAAGCTCGGAAGGCTGGAGGAAGCCATCAAGCACTACGACAGCTCTCTTGTCGAATTCAAGGATGGTAATGTGGAGCTCAAGGTATGATGCGAAGCGCTTTTTCCAGCCTTGGTGCTTACAATTGTGTTATGAAGCGACGAGAAGTGATTCGACAGAAGGACGAAATCGATAAAGCCGCTTACCTCAATCCTGAAAAAGCGGAAGAGCACAGGCAGAATGGCAACGCTTTCTTCAAGGAGGGCAAATGGGTTGATGCCATCAGAGAGTACACTGAAGGGCTCAGACGAGACCCCCAGAATCACTTGATCTATTCGAATCGTGCGCAGGTCCTTGAGCCTGTGTGAAGTCATGATGTGACATGCATATTTGCATACAGACTTACATCAAGGTCATGGACTTCGGGTCAGCGTTGAAAGATTGCGACAAATGTCTCGAACTCAAACCTGACTTCCCACGAGCATATGCCCGCAAGGCCACAGTGCAGATGCTTTGCAAGCAGGTGCCCTTCCCTTCTCCCCCTGCCCCCTCCTCCCCTTCCTCTCCCTGCACCCTCCCACTTCGCTCCATGTCCCCCAGCTGTCACCTTGTACTCGTCCAATTCCTCATGTGCTGATTTCACTTGGCAGATCCATAAAGCCAAAGAGACTGTTGAGCTGGGGCTGTCCAAGGCTCCAGAAGACCCTGAGCTGAAGGAGGCAAGCGCCTGGCACCTGCTCATCTGGCCTCCCTTCTAAAGTCAACCTCCAGGTCTTTCGCAAAGTCCAACAGAGCATCATGGGAGTAGGGCTTTCCCCGGAAGAGCGCGAGGAGGCGAGTCGACCCTCGTTGCCCTCTCCTGTGCCTCGGTGACAGAGCTCGCAGAGGGCCAAGGAGGCCATGAAGGACCCCAGCATCCAGCAGATCATGTCCGATCCCGTCATGCGCCAGGCTAGTGATCACTTGCGGGTGAGTAGGGGAGCTGACAAGTGAGCCGCAGGTGCTGGACGACATGCAGTCAAACCCTACGTCCGCGGCCAAGCACATGCAGGTCGAGCTGCCCAACCATCTTACCATGTTGCTTGACGTGCTGTGTTGTACAGGACCCGATGGTCAAGAGGAACATCGATCTGCTGGTGGCGGCAGGTGCGTGATAGAAGGTCCAAACTTGAACGAGCTGACTCTTGTTGCTCCTTAGGAATCATTCAGATGCGATGAGGACAAGGGCGAGACTAGGGAGCCTGCTGAATGTTGCCTGCTACTCTGCATGAATGAAGTGGAACTCCCAATCACTCGTCCTCTCACTCCTCCCCAGCCAGTACGAAGTTTGGTCGCTCATCCACCAGCAGCGTCCGGTCCGAGAAACGGCAGGTCATCATCAACTTTGTCGATCATGGTCGTGTACTCTCTGCGCATCAGAGCATGGCATGCGTTGTAGACGGAATAAATTTTCGCTTTGCGCATATGTGAGCACACAGGAATGAGCACAAACGTTCCTTTTTATACATCGCGAATCTGGGCATAACATTTTCAGTTGTGCCTCATTCTTACAGGCACATCCACTGCCGCCATGGAGTTGGCACGCTGGTAGATCGCCGTCTTGCCGTGGGCAGGATGATACACGATAGCTTCGGGATCTCCCCTGAAGCCCATCGCTCGCGCCTCCGCAAGGCTCTGCTGCAGCGTCTTGCCGTCCACCTCAACCTCATGCGCTCCCACCTTCCTTACGGGGGCTGCAGCCAGCTCTGTTGCTCCCTGTGGAGACTGGTTCGACGACCCAGGAAAGTAGAGGACGGGCTTGCCGCTAGCAGGGTGGTAGATAATTCCTTCAGGCCTGCCCTTCAATCCCAGAGACCGAGCCAACGCCATGCTCGACGAGAGCGTGCGGCCATCAACCTCGATAGGCCGTTGGCTCAGCTCAGATTTCTGCTCCCCCTGCATTTTCTTCTCGATGTTCTTCTGGGCCGCGGCCTTGCGGGCTGACGACTTGTCCTGAAGCACGTAGAGCTCTGGCTTTCCCTGTGCTGGATGGTAGACGATGGCCTCTGGCTGGCCCTTCAATCCCATCTTGTGAGCAGCATTGATGCTACCGGCAAGTGTGCTTGAGTCCACTTCGATCTTTCCTTGCTGTGCTGACGCCAACTCCTGGGTCGTGCCCGAGAGAGGTGGGGGCTTGACATAAGGCTTCGCCTTCATGTACACATCAGGCTTTCCGTGTGCTGAAGGCAAGAAGATGTTAGAGGTGCTGTGGTCAGATCAACAAGCAAGCGCACCAGGATGGTAGATGATCGCCTGGGGGTCTCCTTTGAAGCCAAGGTCATGCGCTTCATCAATGCTCTGCTGGAGAGTCTGCGCCTTCACTTCAACCTCGCCCTTCTTCTTGCTCTGAGCCACTGAGCGAGCAGCCGACTTCAACGGAATGACGTCAAAGAGCTCTCCATGGAGATCCGCGTACTTGGGGGGTCCCTGCAGGCCCTCGGACTCGGCCTTTTCCATGGCGCCTTCAATGGTAGGGGAGTCAATGACCTGCGAGAGAGCAGCAGCATCCTTGCTCTTCTCCTTGGAGTTCAGCCTGTCGTAGCAGAACCTCTGGAGCATCTCGTTGCCGGCAAACTCCTTAGCGCAGAACTCCATCAGCTTGAGAGCCATCATGCTTCCAGGCTGAGCAAGCACAGACGACTTGGCCGCAAGCCTTGCCTTCGCCGCAGACTTCACGTCCTCCTTGTCAGCCTTCGGGAGGTTGATTCCTGCAACCTTGTTCATCCTGTCTGACCTGAACTTCTCAGCTTCCAATCGCTCCTTAGCCTCTGCCTCCCACTTGCCCAGGACGGCGGCCATCCTCTCCTGCTGCCTCTCGTCTTCGACCACGTCCTCTTCCCCTGCAATCTCTCCAGCCTTGAACCCGTTGATGTATGCCTGCCTCTCAGCCAGAAAGAGCAGACTGTTCGCTCCGAGCTCCTTCAGAGCGGAGATCCTCCGCTGCTCGTCGACATTCTGCAGGAGGGAGCTGGAAGAGTGATAATGATGAACGACCGCCGCCATGAGCAGGAGCGATGCTGCCACCCCGGCCACAACAGTTCCAATCCTCTTCGCCGACTTGTTGGTGGCTCCAGCAGTCATCTCCTCCGCATCCACGATCTCGATGCGGCTCAGCATCCTTACGAGCCTGCCCACTAGCGTCAGACGAATGCTCAAGACACACGAACAGCACAGGCTATCGAGCTGACCAAGGAAGATCAAGGAGAACAAAACTTCTAAATTATTTAACCTCGTTAGTAAACTTACATCATCATCCTACACACCACTTGCCAATGACTTGAAAAACAATCTCTTTCTATGCACGTATCCCAAAATTCTACAAACAATCCATGATGAGAAAAACACGTCTTGGCCTACTACAGACCCTGGGTCGGACCGACCTCATTTCTATCGTAGGCTTAACAGCGACATACATCCTTGCTATCTACAACCCAGTGTCCGCATGATCCTCTCCCCTCGCTACTTCGGCTACTTTTCCTCCACCCAGCATACTGGTTATCTTGGACATTCTGAGCCTTGCGCGAAACACCCAAAATAGCGATAAAGTTGGGCGGGGAAATTCAATAATGGGCGAAATACTATGGTGAAAATTGAAATTTGGCCAGACCGGTGGAAGGAGTTTTGACTCTAAAAGAGATTAGCTCAATTATTTTTTCGAAACCAATTGCACCCGCCCGAAGTTTTTTAGGCAGAAAACAAGATTAGCTCATTCTGTTGTTGAAGACCTTGGGTTTGGTGATAGTTTTCAATTATTTGGTCTACATTTCATTATCTCACTAGAAACAATTCATTTCCGAAGTTGAACTTTAAAAGGGCACGAACTTTCTGGCCAAACTGAACACAGAAAGTTCGATCGAACTACTACAACGTTTTTAGATGAATGTAAATGTTTATTAAAGGCAATCCTAAAACTAGTTGTTGCTCTGCTGCTGTTCCCGCTATAAAAGTTTGAGTTTTTGGGTAAGCCATTGTTATACTTGGTACAAATTCTGTGCAACAATGCCGTACAGAAATCATTTCGAAGAAGCCATTTTTAAAATAAACATCATTGTATACAGCATCTGAGTACAACATATATCTATAGTTTTTGTAACTGAAGGTATTGATAATAACAACTTTTGTACCATTTGGCCATCAATGTTCTCAACTCTGGTACTCAATATACAATTATGTAATTGCTGAGTTATAGCGAAACACTACCACTACTGGCTAAGAGGCTGAAGAACTGCAGAGAAGGCGGAAACTATTGCAGACAAGTGCAAGGGAAGGATGAAGAGAGGAGACGGCGACGAAGGCGAAGAGAGATGAGAGAAACGATCATGGCCGTGAGATAGAATCAGGAAGTATGAAGAAGGGAAAGAGCAGAACCGAGCTCGGTACCAAGATATCTGACGATTTCTGGCTGGTGGTAGGGTAGATCAATGTGAAGGTATGATAAGAGGCAAAAGACAGAGATGATACGATCCTCCCGAGGTAGTTTACACCGAGTTTGGTTTCTCGGACTAGCAAACTGCACTTGGAAATCTTGCAGCAACCGTGTATTGACCCCGTTGTGCAGGTTCACACGATAGACTGGCCCGACCATGGTTTACGACATTTCCCCTTACGCTGGCAAGATCCTCTTCGAGGAACGATCCAGCACATTTCGTCTCTACGGGCGAAACAGTCTGTATGCATTCAGAGCGGATGAGGGTGGAAATCTTGAGCACCTGTACTGGGGGAAATCCATTCCCCCACAGGATGACCTGAGATACCTCTCGTTCTCGAATGTGCAACTCAGTTTCGACCCCGGTCCTTTGACATACTTTGAAGACATCACTGCCATTCAGGATCTCGTTTCTGAGCAGCTGGACCATGAAAATCTGCTCCGCGAGTGGGACAATGCGAGGAAACAGAACGTAGCTACCTGCATGTTTGGAGAGGCGTCGGGCGTTATCAACGATGTTGAAGAGGTGGCAGGAACATTGCAGTCATCCTCCGTCCTCGACGAAGAAGCAGTTGCCAGAGCCAGACGAGAAAATGCTGCGTGGAGGTTGATGAAGATGCAAGAGCTCAAAACCAGCAGGGCTGAGGGGGAAGAAGAGTTGCGCGAGATCGACGATTCGGATGGTGAGCCCAACATCCAAGAGGTCCCAGCTCCCAATTATCCTATCAAGAGCCCTCACTTGGGCCCGATGGCCTCGTTCACCAGCCCTCACCTTGGTCCTCTCCACCCAAGCTTGGCAAAGGCTGGAGCCTTCGGCGAGGGCTTCCTCCCTCTGAATGCCTACCCTCCCGCTGAGGAGTTTGGGCTGGGCCCTCAAGCCACTGAGGATATGATTCCTCCGGTCAGGTCTCGACGCGGAAGCCTTACAGGACACGACGATGTTGAGTGGGAAGGCACTCTACCACAGGTTGGGCGCAACACCAAACTGCTCGAATTCGCAGATTTGGGTACTGGTGACTATCGTCCCCCGAGCTTTTGTGTTGTCTACGAAGACGGCAGTACAATCTGTCCTCTCACCTACAAGGGGCATGAGATTCACAGAGGGAAGCTGCCCATGAAGTTCGCGAAGGGAAAACTGCCGGAGCTGCGAGGAGGAGAAGAAGACTGCAACAGTCTTGTGGTGCAGATGGAAGACAGATTGACAGGTCTTGAGTTCGATCTGGTCTACACAGTGTACAAAGACCTCGACGCAATCACGAGGAGAGTCATTGTTCACAATCCCAAAGAGAAGAAGAGCAATGGCAACAGCAACAAGCCGCGTACTCCGACGAGACTGGACAAGCTTATGAGTGCCACGGTAGACTTCCACACGATGAGTGGGCTGAATCTCATCACACTGAGTGGTAGCTGGGCCAATGAGAGACACCAGAGAGTTCAGTCACTTGTTCAAGGAAGGTTTGTCTCGGAAAGTCTTCGTGGTACGAGCAGTCATCAACACAATCCTTTCTGTGCCATTACCACCACCCCCGAAGAGCTCTTCGAAACCCACGGCGATGTCTGGGCGTTCTCTCTCGTCTACTCCGGCAACTTCATCATGGAGGCTGAGGTCACCGAGACTGGCCGAACTCGAATCAATGCTGGTATCAACCCCAGCACATTCAAATGGCACCTTCCTCCCGGAGACTCGTTTGAATCGCCTGAGGTAATAAGAATGTTTCTTCCGAACTCAAAGGCTCACATGGAGTTTTGCAGTGTGTTCTTGTTTACAGCGATTCTGGACTGGAAGGCATGAGTCACACATTCCATGCCTTGTACAAAAAATATCAGATTCCGCAAAGGTGGGCCAACACCGTCCCGCCAATCCTTTTAAATACTTGGGAAGCCATGTACTTCGACGTGAACCATTCCAAGGTCCTGGAGCTAGCAAAGGTTGCTGCAACCTGTGGTGTTGAGATGATAGTTCTTGATGATGGATGGTTTGGGGAAAGAGAGGATGCTACTTCGTCTCTGGGAGACTGGGATGAAGATCGTAGAAAGTTTCCAGACGGTCTGTCTGCTCTTGTTCAAGACATCAACGCCCTGGGGTTGAAGTTTGGTATCTGGGTAGAGCCAGAGATGGTGAACGTCAAGAGCAAGTTATATCGCAAGTATCCAACCTGGTGCTTGAATCAGCATGGAAGGAACAGTCGATGTGAGGGCCGAAATCAGCTTGTTCTTGACTTCACGAGAGAAGAAGTTTGTCAGTACGTCATATCCAAACTCAACGCTCTCCTATCTGCTTCGAACATTGAGTACTTGAAGTGGGATATGAATAGGCACCTTACCGAAGTTTATGGCAACGCTATCATGCCAGAGAAACAAGGTGAAGTATTCCATCGCTACATGGTCGGTGTCTATAAGGTCCTCGCATTCTTGAACGACAAGTTCCCTCATGTCAGAATCGAGACGTGCTCTGGAGGAGGAGGTCGGTTCGATGCTGGCATGCTTCACTACTGCCCACAGATCTGGGCTAGCGACAACACGGACGTGTTTAGCCGCATGGCAATCCAGCATGGAACCAGTTTGGCTTATCCGATCTCCTCCATTGGCTCACACATTACAGCTGTACCCAATCATCAGACCCAGCGGCTCTCGACCCTCAAGACCAGGTTTCTCGTCGCTCTCTTTGGAACCTTCGGACTCGAGCTTGACCTGAGGCGCCTGAGCCCCGTTGACCTCAACGAGCTCTCACAGTACACAGCCAAGTACAAGGAGCTCGCCCCTACCGTCCTCCACGGCAAGTTCTACAGACTTTGGGCCCCGTCCAGGCTGAGCGACCGTCATGCTTATGCGTGGATGTGTACGTGCGAGAACGAGCAAGAGGACATTGCTGCTGTTGTCGCCGTCTTCCTCACCAAGACTGAGCCGGGACGTTACCTTCCTCGACTTCGCTTGAGGGGACTGGACCTGGCCAGCAACTATGTGGTGGAGGAGATCTTCCCTAACACTTCCATGAGGAACCGCAACACTGGTCAGCTCGAGATGACGGGCGGCATGCCGCAATGGCAGCTTGGAAAGCAGTCGATCGTGATGTCAGGAGCAGCGCTCATGAACGTCGGGGTTCCCGTTCGTCTCTCCTACGACGGAGACAGCAGCGCTTTTGTGCTCCACCGCCACAGGAACCCAGTCCCAGCTTCCAACTGAAGGGCAGGACTAGAAATTCCTCTGGTATTTCGATACACGCTTGCTTGTTTTTGCTTGCAGCAACCTGTTTTGATCAATTTTTGTTGTGCATGAAATAGGAATTGAGCGGATATGGTAATTAAACAGGATCTGGTACTACTTTCGCCTTCAGGCCCCCGACATCATTCAAATGGTCGTTAACCCCTTTGCTTCACGCTTTGCCTGTGTCATCTTGCGATACCTGCCAACAACGTCAGCTGCCTGTGTCTTCACCTCTCTCTCCGCCCACCCCTCCCCCCCCCCCCGGCCCCCCCTCCCTCGACCCCTCCTTCCATCCCTCCCTCCCTCTCTCCCTCCCTCTCACTGTGAAATCGCGTTCTGCCGCAGCATTTCCATCTGTCGCTTCAGCTTCGACTCCCCTGACAGCTCAGGGATCGCCGGCATGCCATTGATGACATATCCGTTCCCACTGCACCAGCGTGAGAAAAAGAAGCCGGGCAGTACAGGACAGGGATGTCAACAGCGATGAACAAGGAGGGAGAGTGAAGATAGGAGCAATGAAAGGGAGGCTGGAAAGCTAAGATCCTCACCTTGGTTGTGCTGATACTGGTTTGTTCAGTCCTTTGAGTGGCTTCGAAACTTTTATAATCGGGGGGCGATAAGCTTGCTCCCCAAACTTGGGCGCCTCCTGACCGTCGACTTCAGAGTCAGACTCTTCCTCAGAAGGCCTAGGGGCCCTCTTCGCTTTCTTCTTCTCCTTCTTCTCTTCCTTCAGGCGGTTGAGGAAGTTCTTCCGCTTCTGACTGGACTTGGTTGAGCTCCTTGCGGAGTTTATTATCATCTCCCTCGTCTCCTTGCTGATCCTCTTGATGAACGTCTTGAACTTCTCCCCTGGCAACCTCCCGTCCAACTTTGTCTTGGGCTTTGCCTTGTCCTCCTCCTCTTTCTTGCGCTCATCAATACTGATATTCTTCGAGGGCTTCCGCTCAATCGGTACTTGTTCTATCTTGCCAAAATGAGAGCTATGGCCCAGACGCTTTCGCTTGTTGATTTTCACTCCCTGATGCGCAAGAACATCGTTCCTCAAGCGCGGGTTGATGTTCTTCGTTCTCAAAGGTTTGCCCATCCTCTCTTGTTAGCAGATTTAATATACACAAGGACACGAGCAGGTTCTTTCCCCCTCCAGTCCTCTCAAAACTTGCTTGAGGTTATCCTACAAACCCCACGTAACCGGTCTTCTGTACTTTACCCTACTATGCCCAGCTCGATCGGCGTTGGTAGCGTGTCTGATACTAGTTCAGTTCTGTTCTGCCTCAAATCTTTCCTCCCGTGCTCTCCTTGTCTGTCTCCTCTCCTCCTCCCCTCCACTACCAACTGTCCTCCGCACGTGCCATCTCCCGTGCCATTGCGGGTCCCAACGATCTTGTAACGGTTTCAACCAAGCGGTTTTGGACCGTTACAGTAGATCTGGGGTTGGCCCGTTATATTTTAAAAGTATTATACAGCTCTCTCAAAAAGCCTATAAATGCTTGTAAATTTGCGTAGTGAATAATAATAACTGGCTCACAAATAGAATGTTGACTACCCCTGGTATAGACAACATAGCTCTATGTTCGTTTTATTCTAGTTGGGGTAGGGTACGTTTTTTTTCGTCTACGACCTCTGCAAAGGTACCTGGATCTGTGGAGTTGTACGGGAATGCACCAAAAGATACTGAAAAGACAGTACAAGCATATATATATTATATTTAAATGTTTTGCTGTACTCTGAACTTGTCATAATGATTTTTCAAATATGATGAAACAATATAAAACTTAATGTAGAAATTTTTGAAGAAATTTCTCGTACAATTCAATCTCTACCAGGTAGAGATGGCTTGGTATCAACATAAAACGTTTTATGTTACCACACCCTTTGAGCATACCACCCCTTGGTCTATCACCCCTACCTACCAGTATTCATGCATAAGATACTAGGTTGTACCGGTATACAGTACCCTCGTTGTTGAAAGACCACCCACCCACCCTAGCGGTGCTAGCAGAAGGACAGCCATGACGCCTCAATGGCGGGGTCTCGTGAACGGGACTGTTATCTACATCGCCCTCGGCATCGTCGCTCTATGCTTTGTCGTCTGCATCTCGAAGCCGAACAAGCCGTAAGTTCCACCGCCATCACTGAAGCCTCCTCCCCATCCGTGGCTTGCTGATTCCTTCTCTACGTCCACAGAAGGCAGTGATGTTTCACTTGATTTCCTTGAATTCCCATCGCTGATAGTTACTTTTCGCTGCACACTTGACTTGAGCATCATGACCATGTCACTGTTACTTTGATGTGCCAGCTGACCTTGTTTCATTTTCACATCTTTTGCAAGAGTATGCGTGTTGTTCGTCTTTTTATAAGGTCGTTACCCGTTGTCAGTTTAAGTTCTTGTCTATCTTTCTGCGTCTACCACCAGGAGTAGATCGCTGTTTCTTGCTTGATGGCTCCACCACACTCGTAAATTGCAATCGGAATATGAAGAGGACTGTTTCGATGTTCGCGTCGTTTGCTCATTCGACTTACCTCCCCCTGTCACTCTTGTGCGTTCTGCGCTGCAGTTTGAGCCCTTTCCCCAACTTAAGGAGGTTGTGAACTAGTTTATCTTTTTTGCAATCGCAGTGATCTTTCTCTCTCGTGGTGTTTTGCTGATTGATAGATGCACACATGATTCGTTGAGTGATTTAATGTTGCCGTGTAATCAAATTCATCATATTTCCGTGACAGCGCTCTTCAAGCTCCATTTAAGTACTCTTGCTGTTCCACTTGCTTGGTGCAATTTCAGGAACATTTGTGCCATTTCGTTGCTTTGCTCTTCTTCCCTATGTGTGCTATCAATCTCACCCTTACCAGCCTCGGTGGCATTGGTTGACGTCTTTGTTTGTTTGTTTTCTTCTTCCCTCTCTTCTTGTACAATCTCTGAGAAATCAGTGTCACGACAAGTCCTAACGAAATGTCTGCAGTTTGTACACAGTTAGCGTCATTTTGACAACCGTTTGCACATGGTTGTTGTGGGCCTGCTGCTACATGTCGCAGATGTATCCTATCCTGTAAGTCTGCACCTCCTCTTCCCGATAGTTCTTAACGCTCGAGATAGGTATCCTATGCTGGGTGCAGCTCCGGGCGACGGCCACGGGGGAGGGGATCACTCTGCAGTTGATCCTCACAACACAGGTGGGTTAATTCAGCGTGTCTGCTCGGGTTCTTTGCTTTGACTCAAGTGCAGGCCATTAAACGTTAGAAAGCAGGGAAAGCAGGGATGTTTATTTTACGCACAACGATGAAATCTTGAGAATACAACAAAAAAATTGCAGCTCAAACTTTTCTGTGGGGAGTTTTGACAGCAGATTGTGGTAGAGCATGCTGAAGGGAATCTCCCATGAGGTATTGGCCTATGATACTATTCCGGCCTGTAGACGAAAAACTGCAGTTTGAAAGTATCGTGAATCCCGCCACTAACATACTCTGTCACGTTGTCCAGCCTACCACCATCCCTACATTCATTCACGGTTATTGTTACACTAGGCGTTGACAGAGAGAATGCTAGGAATCATGCTGCTCTCTGCTTTATCTTACTTCACATGATTAAACCACCGACGTGTACAACGAATGAAAACAACTGAGACAACTCTTATGTCATCTCATTTGTTTACAAAACTGCAGCTGGCAAAAGCTAACGAAAAGCACATTCGCAATTAAGATACTCAAATCAACATCATTCATGACTCTCAATGTTTTATTCACACCTGCCACTCTCGATCTTGTCTCGAATAATATCGTGATGCCGAAGAAAATGTAACTGTAACTCTCTGCCTGCCTGCCTTCCTGCCTGCCTGCCTGCCTGCCTGCCTGCCTGCATCTTGCTTCTGATCCTCCTCCCTCCCTCCCTCCCTCCCTCCTCGTCGCCGTTATCTCCGTCGTCGTCTTCCTCATCATCATAATCATCATAATCATCTCCTCCCCCTCCCCCTCCCCCTCCCCCACTTCCATCTTCATCCCTCCTCGATTCTCCCTCTCTAATACTAAAACCATCCACCCCGCCTCACCGATAATTCTGAGACAGCAATTACTAGCCCTAGTAATTTCAAGTTTATTTTGGTGCTGTCTTCATTCTTTATATTGCTCAACATACTCTCACGTTTGAAAACGCTGGCGCCAATGCCCGGCCCGTGCGCCCAATCATGCACGGGGAGCGGCCCCTCCGTCCCTGCTCTTCTTCTCCCCCTCCTCCTCCTCCTCCTCCCTTCTCAGAATGTTGTTTGCTTACACCATTCTCACGCCGACGTTCGTCTCTCAAAGTTCGCCCCCTCCGATCACCCCTGGGGGCCGGTAGTGTTGCGTCACTGGAACTTGCATGCAGGGATCCGCCAGGGAGAGAGGGCGGAACGTTTGGCAGGCGGGCACATTCTTGAACGGCTAAGAGGAGGCTCAGCTACGAAGGATGCTGCGGTGAAAAAGGTTAGTTCCTCCATGCTCTGCTGGATCACCACTGAACGAGAGTCCCTCGGCAGCCCCAGATCAATTTAGCATCAAGCTTGGAGGCGTCCCGAGCTATCCTGATATGGCTGTTGAAGAGCAGCATAGCCATCATGACAAGTCTCATCACAACTTCTGCTGTCATGGTCGCGTTCGAATTCACAGCGCACAAGATTAAACCTGACCTTCAAGAGAGTGGGATGCCCGACATGCTGGCGGCCTTGGTACGTCTGACCATGGTGGACATTCCTCGACGTCCTCTTGACTTTCTTCCCTCCCCATAGGTACTTGCTGGCTCCCTTGTTGGCTCCGGTCTTGGTGGGCTCGTCCTGACAAAGCTCTCCCCTTCTCACCCGACATTCCTCGCGCTCCTCGTCAGCGGACTCTTCACAGCAGCTCAGAATCTCAACCTGCAGACAGTGGAGCATCCCCCCTGGTATCACGTTGCAGGCATTCTCTCTTTCATCCCTCCGTACCTGCTCGCATCCTTGCAGCCTTGGGAGAGGAAATCCATCTCCATGACGCTCGGAGCGCTGGGAAAAGGGTCCCCCAGAAAGGCCAAGTCACCGGTAAAGACCACTCGCTTCAAGCTTGATCCTGCGTACGATCAGGCAGAGGAGAACGAGCTTCAGGATGAGGAGGTGCAAAGCACTGAGGATCGAACAGATGCTTCAGAGCCAGACAAGACATCGAAAACCCCCAAGAAGAGCAAGACCCCCAAGACGCCGAGTTCGGGCAAGAAAGAGTCCAAGACCCCTAAGAAGACGCCGCGCAGGAAGGATAAAGACTCATAAGAGGACGTAGAGGATGGTGTGATGGACTGTTTCCTCTCCTCTGCTTCACCCGCAGTTTGGATTTTCCCAACAGACTGAACTTCGTGCAACTTGTCCCTTGGGGCTTTCGCAGGCTGCCACTCACGTTCACGACAGTTTCAACGAGACGTTTATTGAGTCAGATGTTTTCTTTTCGCAACGTATGATAATATTTCTGCTCTGATCTTGGAGGCATAGAGAATATGTTAATAAAACGAGTTGTCATTCTAGTCTTCCTTGGTCTGACGCAGGCAGCAACACCAGCAGAGGCCGAAGCACGAGAGGCAGGGGAGCCATGAGAAGAGATAGACTATCAGCGGGCCGATGAGCCATGCATGGACGAGGGAGGAGGGGAGAAGAAGTTCAGCAAGGGAGCCGAAGTCTTGGACATGGACTGTCACCGTGCTGCTCGCTGCTCCTCTTCATGTAGAACGAGGCCCCACTGTCCGACGCGGCCTCTTCCTCCTCCGACGATCCATCGGGATAGATCGTGATGCTGTAGCTCCTCCCCCCCCTGCGAATCGTCGAGTGCAAGGTCATGCCGGGCTGCCACTCCCTCCACACCTGGTCGCCGAAATTCTCCCGGAACATGCTGTCAGCGTCCTCGAAGCGAAAAATGCTCGACGAGAAGTCGCTGAACGCATCTCCTTCCCTCCCATGGCCGCGCAGTGAACGGTTGTAGACCTGACGCTTCTTGGGATCTTTGAGGATCTCGTACGCCTGTGCTATCTCAGTAAACCTCGTCTTCGCTTCCGGGTCCTTGTTCTTGTCCGGGTGCCACATCACCGCTAGCTTGCGGTAAGCTCGTGCAATCTCCCTATCCGAGCAGTCCTTCTCCACCCCCAACGTCGCATATAAGTCATGCTCTCCCGCACACACGTCGAGGAAGCATGCTCCCATCGCAAGCGTCCAGAAGATGAACCGCCACTGCATTTTGGTCATCGTGCGGCGATGAAGACTCTGCCTATCCTTGGAAGGGGAGTAGATGAAGTTCCAGAACAGCAACAGCCAACAGCGGATGGACGGAGTAGTAGGATCAGGAGCAGGAGCAGGATTGAGCGTGCTGGGCCAACGACAACAGAACCACTCTGGAAGTACCCCTAGGTACCTACCATTTTGGCTTCTTTTTAGTGTATTCAATAGGGGTGGGTGCTACAAAACAATTTTCCTATCTTGGTGCCATCGGGGAGACACGAAGGGGAGACGCGTTTGAGATGGGAGGTTGGAGGAGAGGAGGGGAGAGGAGAAATGAGAGGACGGCTGAACACAAGGAATGGTCATGATAGAGCATTGCAGTCAAGCTTCTTCCCCTCGGTGAATCAGGACACGAGTACATCTGAGCGCTCTTCGACCGTGGGTTCGCTGTTAGGAATGGCGGCGAAGTCAAGATTGCAGCTTGGGATAGACTTTGTGTGCGACGAGCAAGGTAGACTTGTGGTACAACATGTACAGAGAGAGAGCGTGGCTGGGAAAAGCGGAAAGATTCAGACAGGGGACATGCTGCTCTGGATGCAAACAGAGAAACGAGGAGGAGCTGGCAATGTAGAGACGAAGGACCTGCAAGCCGCAGAGCTCGCAGAGTTCTTGGCTGGCGGCCAGGCAGCGACTGTGGATGTGCTGCGGATCTTCTTCTTCCGGGCCGGTTGCAAAGAAGAGATCATGCTCGAGGTCGACGTCAGAGCCAAGACATGTCTACATGTGACTTGTCTTGTGTACATGAAGGTCCTTCCTGACTCTTCCTGTTTGAAGCGCGAGAAGAGCGTAGGCGCTAGCAGAGCTCAAGGCCATGACGCTTTCTTCGAGCACATGAATGCCCAGAGGTTCCTGACAACCCTGATGAAACCGGGGATGAAGGTGATGTAAAGATTGCTCCATCTCCCGAGCTCCGGCGGATGTTGGCTGACTTACAGCTGCAGAGACCGAACAACCTCATAGCAAACACAAGGTCCTCGCGCGCCTCCTCCCCTCTGTCGCAACGTGTTTAATGCATCCTGACAGTGAGAACTGGGAGCTATGGGAGGGTCCTGATGATGCTGAGGTACTCCTCTTCCTCCTGTTGCTAGCAACCGATGACGAGGCAGCGCAGGATACCGAAGTGGAGTGTCTGCTGGACAACTCAGCCCAGCCAGTAGGCAAGTACCTTGTGCAGCAGTCGGGCTGATCGACCTCAGGCCTCGTTGTCAGCATATGAAGAGAGCACGATCAATGCTTGCGTTGCGACGATGATGGGTTTCTCATGGCGATTTCGAACCGTGATAGCAGGTGAGGCATGCTTAGTGAATGGAACAATCTCGTCTGAGCGATGCTTGTCAAGGCATTTTCATCACCATTTCCTGCTGCATTGCGATGCATTTTCTCTATCTTTACCTAGAACATTCTGCTCTGTAAATCAATGCTACCATTTAATTTTCCCCTCATGCTCCACGGCCTAAAAATCGCACGCTCCAATCACCGCTACAAAGTACAAGACACGGCTCATCAACGAAAACTCCTGGAACGATTCGACAGGACTAGCAACCCCTTGACAGATTGTGACCTCGTCGTGTACCACCGCATTCCACTCACGCGAACTCGAGCCGGTATGTCACTTGCCGTTGAGCAAAGGTGTGGAAATGCTTCCTGATGATACCATAGGGTGTGAACACGTTCCTTGCAAACACGATCTGGACGAGGTATCCGGGGATGGAGTTGATCATGTCTCGGATATCCATCATAGTGAAGAACACCTGGAGCATCTGTCGCTCGATAGCGCAGATGATATCACCAGACTTGAGAACCCCTTGCAAGCTAGCTGGCCCTCCGGCAACAACTCCGGATATGATGAACTCCCCGATCGCCGACCTCTCGAGCACGACCCCGATCTCTGGAAGGTAGAACTTCCCATTCGCCGGGCCTTGGATTCTGTACGCCACTTGAGGGACTGGCATGACTGGGTGGAGCAGGTTTCGATCCCGGTGACTCGAGTAGTTGTACTTTGCCCAGCTGCCCGACCCAACGGGCTGACCGTCGTTGGATCTCTTGAGCTCGTTGAGGTGCTGAATGGCTCGCAAGAGCGGGAGGTTCTGCCCCGCGTCGTTGACTGACAGCCCGATATTCATGGAGGGCTGTAGGTTGTAGAGTGCCATGTTGGGCACGCGATGTGACTTCTCGCTGGGAGCTCGGTGTTTTTGATCTCTCGCATCCTGGTCGGACTTGAACAGTTGCACTTTTGCGCTGGGGCTTGCAATGTCAGAGCTGACTGGACCTTCGTCACTTTGCAGGAACGTCTTGTTTTTGAAGATCCCGTCCAATGAGAAGAGGCGTTCCTCAATCCTCGAAGGTGACACGGGACTTTGTTTGTAGGTTCCCGACGAGCTGATTAGTGATACGTACGATTTCACAAAGGTCGCTGAGATTTGATGACTCTGCTGCTGCTGCTGCCCTTCTTCTGGTACTGGGTCCCTGCCAATAACCTGCTGTGAGCAAGACAAGGCATTCACAGTCTGCCAACTCTTACATCGCTCTCGACTCTTCTCTCACGACTTCTGATTTCATTGGGCTTGTAAACGACTCGTCCGTGTCCCCATCGTCGCTTTCCACCAACGACTCATTCGCAAACTCTTGGGACTTTTCCAAGTAACTCTCTTGAAAATCTGCAGTGATGCTTCCAGCATCCAAAGTGGATCCCTGGGTGTCACTTGTCTTCAAGTAGCTCAGTTGAAGGCTTAGCTCTGCACAGTAAAATTTCAGCGAGGGATTGACGATCGTTCGTAGAGTGAGGAGCGGTCAAGTACGGGTTCATACCTGGTACGCCGGACTGCCTTACCGAGCTCTGTTGGATTGAAAATCGAGAAAGTCATTTCGATCCTTCGAGTCATCGGAATAGCGCATACCTGCTGGAGACTGTCACCACATGATGTACTCTGATCCTGAATCTGAAGTGGTCTGGTTGTGATAGAAAGGAAAAGTAAGTTTGACGTGAAGAAATTCTAGGTTTCAAGAGATGAAAATTACATTTCTGGAAGCTCTTGTTCAGGTGCCTTGCGCTCTTTCTTGACAACATGTGTAATCTGATTGATTGTTTGCTTGTCTTGATGTCCCTCCCTTTCTACCCATCCTCGTCGCTTTGCTTGAACCATTCCAACTGTGCTCAACGCCTCTACTTCCCGTCTTCGTTGGTCAGCAGTTGTCCAGGGTTGCATGAAAACTTTTCTGAAGCTCTGGGCGGGTGGATATCCTGATGATGGGCTCCAACTTGTATCTGTCGAGCTAGAAGTGTTCTGAGACTTCGGGCTGGTTGATCCATCCTTGGACAGATTATGCGCATTTGAATACGACATACCTGGGTAAGGTATCAATCGAAATGATCACATCTAAAGAGCCAATAAGATCTGATGCTGTCTTGCATTGAGTGTGGAAACTTTGAAGAACTAACAAACACCAGCAGGCTTAAATACGAACTCTAAAATGAAGGGACAGAGACAATACAGTACAGCCATAAATGGCTGTTCGGCATGGAAGAATCATCGCTCTTAAACATTGAACAGATGTCAGTTGCCACTTTGTGTCATTGTGAGAGGCAAGATAGATATCAAGCATGAGTATGAAACTTTCATCGTTCTATCATGAGATAGGCAAGCTAGATATGAAGTATGAATATGAATATTTCTTCTTTCCATGATTGGCGACGAAAGCTAGGTTGGAATCATGAAGATTAAACTTTCTCCTGTTCATGCTCTGACAGAAAGCGAGTTGCAATGCAGCGGCTCCGGTCCTTTCTCTCGCTGCCATGTCGTGACTGCAACCGCGCGGCTGCTTCCCCATGGCGCGGCGATCGGATGTGGCTTATACCTTTGAATTTCACTCAACCTTTCACAGACTACCGCCCGTACCCCCCACCCCCTCCTTGCCTACTAGGGAACCAATTGCTGATGACGAAGCTTCACTACCCCCACCCCCTTGTCTCATATTGATTATGACCCTTCCCGCCGTACTCGTAGTAACCGACCAGCACCAACCAATGACCCTACCCCCCGCCACCTCCAGTGGGTAGTCATTTTGGCGGTGATAAGTAAAGATTTGTACTAGGCTGCATCTGCAAATCCGATCGCCCTTGACCGTCCGACGTGACCGGCGGCCCGGGCCGCCGAATCGCAGAAGCCAGTCCGACCGGCAGCGAGTAACTGAGAGGGATGACGATGACGATCTCCGAGCTCGCTCAGTCAGCCAGCAGTGCCAGGGCGGCCGATCATATGATCGTACGGTAGGACAATCGGCGAGCCCAGTGGCGTCACTGGAAGTTGAACTCGGAAGCAACCACTGAGTACTGAGTAGTGCAGGCTCGGTGGGTCCTGCCATCTGGCGCTCCTGGCATGCCGCAGTGCTCAGCGGCTGAGCTTGTTGTTATGAGAGCTCAACCTGTGCCGCATGCTCAGCAGCTACTCAGTGGACAACTGGATTTAAAGCTTCTCAAGGATCATATAAAGCAATGGCATTATTCATTCATGTTCCAATAAGTAATATACTGTGACAGCGGCATCAGTCAGTGAGTCAGGATCAGCAGTGCATCATTGACATCATCTCAGTCTGAACGGCTTGAAGGCAACAAGCTACTAGGCTACCCCGGGGCTCCTTCACCAGTTTAGGCAGATAATGCGGAGGCGCGTGCGGTCAGCTTGTGCAAGCATAAGAAACCTTGAAGCTCTTCAGAATGCCCTCCCTTCCAGCTGCCCCACCAACCAAAACGGTCTGAGTCTCTTCCAGCTCTGTCTTTGGCTCCAAGTCCTGCGCGCACAATGATCGTGCGTTGTCGGCAGCGCCTGAATCTCTCATGCTGGCAGCCGCTCCCACAACGACGCTGCCTGACAGGCTGTCGTGCTGCTGGGCAGCAGGGAAAGGCCTCCATGACGGGTCCACGGCAGTGTTGAGGTTCTGTTGTCGCAGGATCTCAGCCTTGGTGTGGAACCACATGTCTTCAGAGCTCAGCTTGTGCTGGCCAATGACGATGGCCGTGCTGCTGCCTTGAGCTGCGTCTTGAGCCCCGAAGCCCGTCACGCAGCTTGACACCGGCGACGACGCAAGCGGGTCCATCCCATCAGCCCCCCCTCCCCTCCAGGCGCCCTCCGACAGCATCTTCTCCTCCGACAGCATCTCGTCGTGCAGGGCCTTCCAGTACCTGTGGTAGACCCCGCTGGAGTGCGACTCGACGACATGCCTGGTGGCTCTGTTGTCGAAGGTGATGGGGTTGGGCAGCCTCTGCCCGATGTGCTTGGGAGCTCTCTCCGCCAGCATGTCGCCCGTCAAGGGGCAGTACTTGCAGAGGATGACCTGCTTGCCGCACTGGCACTGGCCGACCTGGGCGAAATGCTCCATGGCGAGGGAGATCTCTCGGTCGGTGTGTTTACCGAGGACGAGCTTGCAGATGCTGGGGGTGATGGGGTTGGACGAGAGCCACCTGGAGGGACCATGTCGGCACTTGCAGAGCGAGTTTGGCATTGAAACAGACTAAGAGGCCTTGTTTACCGGACGTATCGCTCCGCAGCACCCTCTTCCGCAAGACCCCCTCCAACCCCTTGCTCAAGGGCGGTAGGGTACTAGCTAGTCAGATGTCGCTGACTGTACCTCGTCTGGCAGTCCCCGGCTTCCGGCACGGTAAGTTTTTGAACACCAGGCAACCGTCTTGTCACATCAAATGTAACGAACGAGGTTCATTATGTTCCGAATGTTCTCAACCGCCAAGCATCACATATTATTAGTGTCAACGGCCTTCAGCCAACAAGCTACCAGAGTCCCGGGCCTCCTACATCCGCTTCCTTATCTGCGGCCGCCTGACTCGCCAGTCGGATCCCCTGAGCAGATCCTCGTCATTGTGACGTATCGGTCGCACATCAGTGCAGCGCCCAGGCATCTCCGGGCGATCTACCGTGGTGCGAGCTAGCAGGAATCTGGGGTGCGAGCTAGCAGGAATCTCCGCTTGTTGTGCAGGCGTGAGGAACCTTGACTTGAAGCTCCTCAGCATGTCAGCTCAAGCGGGGCGTCTGCGGCGCCTGACTCTTCAAAGGCTACGCTGCCCGACAGACTGTCGTGCTGTCGCCGAGTCGTGCGTCGAGGGTTTTTGTCGCAGGATCTCAGCCTTGATCTGGAACCATTTGAGCTCTGTGGAAACGAGTTCAAGTCTTGACAGGAAGATGGCATTTTTTTAGCACAAGTGGGCTCGACAATCTTAAAGGATCGTCGACGACTTCTTGAGGTGGTCCTTGCTCTGCACGGCTATGAACCGATATTGTGTTTGTGTTGCTTCTCAATACAAAAAATCATATCTTTTCTCTTCACTTTCGTGTGATTCAGCGGTAGTACCTTGAGCATTCGCTGTCGACGTCTGCACCCTGCAAAGCTTCGGGGGGTGGCAGTAAGCTGCTGCCTTGAGCTGCGTCTTGAGCCCCGAAGCCCGTCACGCAGCTTGACACCGGCGACGACGCAAGCGGGTCCATCCCATCAGCCCCCCCTCCCCTCCAGGCGCCCTCCGACAGCACCTTCTCCTCCGACAGCATCTCGTCGTGCAGGCCCTTCCAATACCTGTGGTAGACCCCGCTGGAGTGCGACTCGACGACATGCCTGGTGGCTCTGTTGTCGAAGGTGATGGCACCTGGAGGGCTTGCAGAGCGAGTTGGGCGTGACGACAAACTAAGAGGGCTGGTTTACCGGACGTATTGACCCTGATGATTTTAACCAAAAAAAAAACAAGTTTGACTATTAATAATTGCCGCTCCGCAGCACCCTCTTCCGCAAGACCCCCTCCAACCCCTTGCATGAGGACGGTACTCCACTAGTCAAGGCTGTCAGTAGTAAACTTGGGTTCTGAAATCCTGATCTTTTTTTGCCTCTTGTCGCTGACTCAACACGTTCACTCGCGCGCTCCGAGGCTCGCCTCAGAGAGTTCAGTACCAGGAGGACCGAACGAGGCAGAGGGTCGTATGGGGGTAGGGGCTATCTGTCACGGTCGGGGTTTACCGGCTGACCAACTGAGCAACTCTTATCCTCCCAGTTTACCACTCCGGTGAGCTCGTACAATAGCGCATGGTGTAAATGTGAGCGCTAGGAGGTCCATGGGGGGTCCTAGGAAATGGTCCTAGGGGGCCAACAAAGTCGCTTCATCGTTTGAAGTTGGTTCAGCCCTCGACTCAAAGGATCCAGTCCCCATCTCAACTTGTTTGAAAACTTGCACGTTCCTTCACTCTATCACTTGTGAAAATTCCATAGGGAAATCAGCTTGTAGAATTTCCTCAACCCTACTCACAAGCAATCTGCCAACCCAACTCTCATCCGATCGAACAATTCATCTCTTTCCCTGCTATCCTGCAATGCCCCGTTCACGACACCACTCACAACTCATCAACTCGCTCTGCAAGTGCCGGCATGGTCCCTCCAGGTGGCTCTCGTCCAACCCCATCACCCCCAGCGTCTGCAAGCTCGTCCTCGGTAAACACACCGACCGAGAGATCTCCCTCGCCATGGAGCATTTCGCCCAGGTCGGCCAGTGCCAGTGCGGCAAGCAGGTCATCCTCTGCAAGTACTGCCCCTTGACGGGCGACATGCTGGCGGAGAGCGCTCCCAAGCACATCGGGCAGAGGCTGCCCAACCCCATCACCTTCGACAACAGAGCCACCAGGCATGTCGTCGAGTCGCACTCCAGCGGGGTCTACCACAGGTACTGGAAGGGCCTGCACGACGAGATGCTGTCGGAGGAGAAGATGCTGTCGGAGGGCGCCTGGAGGGGAGGGGGGGCTGATGGGATGGACCCGCTTGCGTCGTCGCCGGTGTCAAGCTGCGTGACGGGCTTCGGGAGCTTCGAGACGGAGTCATCTGAAACCGACGAGTCACTGCAGAAGGACGAGCTTCTGCACTTCCTCAACAGCCCCAGAGACACAAGTCTTGACCAGCTCGACGATGCCGGGTATGCAATCGAAGAAGCTGGGTGTGCAGGCTCTATGGAGAGTCGAGAGTCTCAGGAGCTGGACAGGCAGGAGGGTCGAGCGCCGACTCAAAGCTCACCCGCCCGGGGCTCCGAGGGATCGTGCGGCAATGACCTGTGCACGGCCAACGTCATTGGACAGCACAAGCTGAGCGCTGAAGACATGTGGTTCCACACCAAGGCTGAGATCCTGCGACAACAGAACCTCAACACTGCCGTGGACGCGTCATGGAGGCCTTTCCCTGCTGCCCAGCAGCAGTGAAAAAGTTTCAAAGGGGAGCAAGTAATGCCGCCAGATTAGCATAGGAGCATGCTGCAGGCTCGAGATTGTGCTTTGAAACACATGAGATATTTCATTCATTTCACACCCTTCCCATGTTAATACGAGAAATTTAGGGCTCATGTGTGTATACGGAAGGCAAGCGAGATGATCTACGAAGAACTGATTAAATCAGATCGAGACAATGCTATAGTGTTATTGAGTGAAAAGCAATCAGCCTTGCATTCTCGGTTCGAACATGTAGCATGCCGGTCGAAGCAGGGATAATTTTTGAGGGTATTGCACATGATATCCTCAAAGTAGGAGGGAATTATACTTTGGCATGCCTTGGGACGGAACGAGGAGGAGACGTGGGCAACAGGACATTGGTATCTGTTGGGGTGCTGCCATATTACGAGTTTTTTACCAGATCCAATGAGATCAAGCAGTGGCAGATCCCAGACCGTACATATTGCAAGCCATTGACGAATAACTTTCCTTGCATTGATTCGCTGCAAAGAAGTCAGAGCTTCTCGGGGAGGAAATCAGGAAACACCAGCAAGACGGAAATTATGAAGTATAGGATGTCCTTGTCAAAGGCGGACGCTGAACAGGTAGGGAATCCGAGGAGAGCAATACCATAGTGTCAGGATGCGAATCTCCTGTTATGTTCTAATCTCGGTCTAAAGCTCGTTGGAAGGAAAGTAAAAACAAAGAAGAGTTATCAAAGTTGTCTTGCTGACTACAGAAGTCCTGTCTTGGTGTCTTCAACACATGCATGGGACTAAATACAATTGTATTTCAATGTTCAGTTTGTACGATACTGTGATGGCGGATTGGCATTCAGCAGCAGGCTGTTGCAGTCGAGTCGCCTCAGAGAATCATGCAGGTAGAAGAAACCCAAGGCAACAGTACAATCGTTGCCCCTCCTTCTCGGAAAAAGATGTAGAACTCATTCTCACCAAATGGGCCCATGTTTGAAATTCATTTTGAAGTTCAAGTATCTAACATTGAAGGTGCGTAGCTTAATTCTGCGTGCTCGCCTGTTTCGTGTTAAGTCAGTCCTGATATGTCCCTCACCGAGGCACAAGTCTTGATCAACCCGTCGAACCTCCAAGTCTCCAGGCCTTGAACACAACCGGTGAACAGCAAAACTCGACGTAACGAACGAGTCCGAGTCAGAAAGCTTCTGCACTCAGCGTCTCTTGGTCTTCACGACAGGTCGATCAAGTTGAATGATGGTAACCTTCTCGGCCTCGCCGTCTAACTTTTGGCCGTTCAAGCTAAGCTACGGTATGTCGTGGTTGCCAGATACTTCCATATATTTTGCGCCTTCCAACGTGCTAATAGCGATCAAGGGGACTCAGCAGTAGTAGCGGAACCGGGAACCGGTTAGAATCGCACATAGTCGGTCAGCATCAGCACGCAGAAAACCTACCGCACTACATATCGCATATTCGCCAGCCAGTGATCCTTTTCTTCGGCCCTCGGTTCAAGAGCTTTATAGCTTACCATTGCGCTTACCACATCAGGCTCGCTTTTCAAGTTGAAACGCATCTCGCCAAGTTTTTGAACCGTGCCGCAAGAGTCGCTTTTCGAGGCGAGTCGCCTGATATTTACCGGCAGGCCCGAAATGACCACTGATTTGGCCCGAGCAAGAAAGAGACCACGAGGTCCATCATAGTGACCGCGTCAACAGCGTCGGAAGAAGCTTCGTCGTCCATCATAGTATCAGTATCCGATAGTACCGAACCAGTCAGTGCACCGAGTCGGAGCAAGCAAGTGGCCGCCGGGCCCGCCGGGCCGGGGCCCGGCGGCAATTGGCCGTTACGAGATTGTAACTTCCTCTAAAAAAAAGCCGCGCGCCCGCCATGTCCGGGAGGGCAGGGGAAAAGTTCGCGGAGGGCGACTATGACGGATGCATGGCAGGTGAGAAGATTCGAGGAGAAGAGGATGATGACCTAGAAGATATGCTTGCTTGTGACGTGCTCAGATGAGATCGAATGTACAGGATAGGAAAGATCGTGCCTGACATGTTGATTGTTGTTTCACGGTGGGGAGGGGGGGCGGGGAAATGCCATTGAAGATGTGATGAGCTTGAAAGAGGCAGTGCTCTATGGAAGTTGAGATAAATGGTTTTGTATGAAAATGATCGTTCTCCTCGATTGTTGCGATGTGATGCTGGCAAGGAAACAGCATGCAGCAATGAAAGATGACTGTACAGATGTCGTTGTGCACTATGGGCATGATTGGTAGAAGTTGACAGCAGAGCTGTTAGCATGAGACACGTGGTAGAGACAGATACCATAGGTGATGAGGAGAGACAAAGAGTCGAGGAAGAATAGAAGGATGAATCCATGATGATAATGACGCGATGGCGGATCCTGACCGTGACGTGACACCCATTGCAGAGTTGGACAATGTAAGAGCCACGAAATCGTCAGACTTCAAGGTACTTGTGGGATTCTACAAGACAATTCATTCTCTTTGACGCTGGTGAAGGTGTTACACAACATGGAAGTTTGCCTGGGATACAAGAATTCCTTTGCCAATCCCAAGGAACTCCTTGCAAAACTTCAGTCGCTCAAGGCCGACGTCGACCTGAAACGAAACGAAGGCGGCGAGAATGAAGACTTTGCTTTTGATGATGTAACACACCTACTTCTTGGTCGCCGAGTCTACATCGATCGTTTTGAGCCCTGCATTTTTAGGTTGATACAGCCATGCTCAACTGCAACATTGCTGTCCTTGCGCTTCAACTAAGAAAATACGCCACTGCAACGGAAGCTCTGGACAGGCTCTTCAGGTCTCCCCTTGTTGTAGGATTTCCGGTGTGTGTTGATGGTTCCTTGTTTCGATTCAGGAACATTGAACCTCTGGATGAACTCCTTGCCGCGAGAATCTGTATGATGCTTCTTGATTCTCTGTCTGTACAGAGACTGCCCGAGAAGGCTGCTCAGGTTTGTGTCAAGGGCTAGGCTGTGCATCATCTGAAGATACATGGTAGGTCTTGAACTTTCTGGAAAAGACCATCCTAGCTCTGTTTGCTTCAAAAGCAAGTGTCGACCCCTCAAACAGTTCCCAAGATTCGAACACCGCAAGCTCCAAAACAGATGGCCTTGGAGAATTTCAGAAGTATGGTTTTGTCTCTCTTCCTCAGCTTAAGATCTTGCTGTCTATCTACAAAGCAAAACATTACCTCTTCCATGGCAACGCGAAAGCAGCCAAGAGGGAGATCAAGGCTGCCATTGCGGGGAGCCAGCCTGCTGAGTTGGCATCGCCTCTGATGTTAAAAGCTCATTTGGAGTATTTGAGGGGAAACTTCAGAAAGGCACAGAAGCTCTTGTGCTCAAGCTCTCTGAGCGATCAGCCTTTCCGAGCTTTTCAACTAAACAACATGGGCTGTCTACATTATCGCTCCAGAAAGTATGGTATTGCAGCAATGTACTTCCGTAGATCGATACAGGAGCTGTCCAAAGTACGAACCTCCAAATTTTTGTCAGGGCTGATGAGTACTGCAGGGCAATGAACAGACTGAGAGGTCCAAGATGGAGGCAATCTGCTGTGTCAAACGTGAGGAAGTTCTGTATAACCTAGGCCTTCAAAATCTTCTTTTGGGAAGGTATAGATTCTGTTACTCTCTCACGAGACATCTGAATCTTTGGTTTGACCAGACCGGAAGCCGCATTCTCTTGTTTGAGAGAAGCTTCCCGTTTGCTGTACAATCGTCCAAGACTATGGATCCGTCTGTCAGAGTGCTGCATCGCCCGCCATCATATCTGCACCCGCCAGGTAACGAGGGCTCTGATGAACTCTGGGGCCGGGACTGAGCTTGTCACAGAGTGACTCCCGGCAGTCCTCCGACTTGATCAAAAGTGTGAGCGGGAAAGGCTCAAGGAGGAGGGTCCTTGTCCCTATCGGGCTAGCTTCCCTCCGCAGTAGGTGCCTACAGTGTGGACCACCGGACGGTTCCGCGAAAGACGAAAACGGAGAGCAAGGACCAGGAAATGGAAACGACACGGCTCAACCGTCGAACGAGCATTCCACTGCAACGGGCATTGAAGGCCAGATGACCATGTCGTACGCTCTCCAGTGCCTGCAGAATGCCTTCTTCTTGATATCGCGAGAAGCGGTTGGCTTTCCTTTGCTCCCTCCTTCTCGTGCCTCTGATCCTCCTTGCCAGCCCGCGATGTTTGGGAGCTCATGGGGATCTGCGGGATCTCAGCAGGTACGTCGAGTGAGTCGAATCGTCTTCGGGTTGTGAAGGTCGCTCTAGGCTGGAAACCCCAGCGCCTCCAACGACGATGTCGATGGCGACCATTCGAACGGGAACGGGTCGAGCTCGGCGGGGAAAGACACGGACGAGCAGCAGGCTGGTGTAACGAATCGGTAACGAGCAATGATGCGCATGGCTGCCTCTTTGACATGGTGGGTAGGGAACACTCGGTCAACGAGAGGTGGACCCTGAGACAGGTGTGTACTGGGGTGAGGAGCTGGGGTTTGTGCGTTACGTTCTCGATAGGCTATCCTGTGTAAGATGGCGTATGTTCACCTGTGCCTCGACAATCCTCTCATGTCATTGAAAGCGGTGATGAGTTCCCTCATCAATGGTAACCTCCCACGTTGCTGACGCAGATGCAGGTCAACGAGCTGCTGGCAAATGAGAGCCAGTGCCGACCAGAGTACTCCTACTCGGCTCGCATGTACGGCACAGAAGCTCTCTGCTTACTGGAGAAGTCGGAAGAAGCCGTTAATATGCTCGAGCCGCTCATCCAGAAGGACTTGTTCGCAGGTACAAACTCCTCCCCTTCCCCTTCCCTTCCCTCTCCTGCACCGCCCTCCCTCCATCCGTATCCGCTAAACTTGCTCTAGCCGACGTGATCAGTGGATGCGGTCACGGACAGTCGCCGGCGCGGCGATGCGGCTTGTCACACATGAGCGAAGCTTCAGGTTTGCCTCCTCAGTCATGCACAGCTCCAACTTAGCTGCATGCAGGCATGGTGGAAACGGCGGCTGCTCGCAGTGCTCTGCATATCAACCTAGCGGCCATCTGCGTGATGCAGGAGAAGCTCAATGAGGCCCATCAGCACGTGCGGGTAAGGAAGCGACGCCATGCCAGTAGGTCCTGTGCTTGGCTAATGTCGATGCAGATTGCGCTCAACGAGTCTCCTACATGTCCTGCAGGCCTCATGATAGCAGTGTACCTGGAGATCCGGAAAGGTACAGCAAGATGTTCAGGCTGATGCTCCTCCTCCTGGCCTATCACCCCTCTCCTCCTTGTCATGCTTCAGTTCTCACTTCCTCTCCCCCAGGCAACACGGCAGCCGCCTTGAACATTCTCAAGCACCAACGACTCATGGCCTCTTGACAACTTTAGATCTTTGGTTCTTGACTCCTCTTGGTCTCCTCCTGTCTCATTATCCCCTTCCCCTGAGTCTCCGAGTGTCGGTACGGTACGGTGTGACCGGGTATGGTGTGGCGTGACTCGGACCGTACGGTACTGTACGCCGGCCGGAGCCCGGCCCGGGCCCTTCTCTGGAGCGAACTGAGTTGGAAGAGGCTTGCAGACCTGACTAGTCAGTGAGTGGGGCTGCTGGGTTGAGCTAATGAATCGCAAGGTCTAACTTCGGAATCATTCAAAGTCACAGCACGCAATCACGGCCCGTCTGAGTTACTAGTTACTAAAGTACTCACTGAGTCAGTGTCCTCGGATGAGCCCGGGCTACTGATGCCGGGGCCCGGCAAATTTCAAATATTATAAGAATTTTTTAAAAGACCCTCAGCTCTTTTACGTGTCCGCCCGAAGGCTTACGGGAGGGTGGGGAGGTGGGGTAGAGGAACAAGTTGAAGATAGTGGGATTCGGAAACAGGGGTACTGATTGACTAGAGGTGGTAGGGGGCCACTGTTGCCATCAACTAAGACTTATCGATATTATTAAATCGAGGGGCTTGAGGGCTACATCGAGACAGTGGAGGGTAAGAAGGGTGGGGTGTGGTTACCAGGTACTACTGTACACAGAAATTTCTGGTCAAGTTGAGGAGGGGGTGGAGCAGGAGGATGGAAGGGGTGGTGAGAACTGTAGTAGTAGACGTTAGCGTCCTAGGGGGGTGGTACAAGAAGGAGATAGGGGTGTAGGCGGATTGTGGTAGAGGTGGTAGGGTAGGTGAGGGACCGGGTAGAGGTGGGGGAGCGCATGTGCTTTAAAGGATCGCAGGGGGGTGCCTGAAATGTTCAGCTACCTAGGGGTACTGGAAGGGTGGACCGGGGGTGATACGTACACCAAGATGGGTTTGTAGGGGTAGTGGGTAGTCGGATTTTTCCAGGACCGGATAATTTGAGTTGAAATGAGGGGGTGGTGTTAGTGGTCTCCCTCACATGGGAGTGAGATAAAACTAGGACTCCTACTGGTGAGATAACAGTGGGATGGGGGGTGGGTAGGTGAAGTTGAAAGGGTGGGGTAGAAAAGCAAGGCGTGGGAGGGTGGCAGGTTGGAATGGTGTGAACAATGGGATGGAAGGATGCAAGCAGCAGCGACGGGGAGAGGAGGGAGGAGGGCAAGGGAGGAGGGTGAGGAACCGAGAGGTCAGAGGAGGACAGTGACGTCAGTCATAGCTCGCGTTACAAGATCTCGATGATCCGATGCAGGAGACAAGGCTCGTCAGTCGGATCTGAATCGTGATCTGACGGGGCACTGAAGATTAGACGTGGGACAATGGTTTTGTGACGCGTCGAACGTAGAAGAAAGCTGTTAAGCTCTGACTGAGAGATCATGTGATGAATGTCATGCTGTCTGATATCCACGATGCCCTGATGTTACTCTGCATTTCCCCCGTTTTCCCGGCACTCTTCTGTGAATTTCGTCTGAATCTTCTTCTTGCAGAGCATGTGCATTTCATCTAATGCACCTCCAAGGCTTGTTGGAGAAGTCCAACGCAAGCCGCTGCCAAAGCCCGCCGATCAAGCGTTCACCGTTCGATGGCGTCATATAATGGGGTCGATTCTCGCTGCAAATTTCGCAGTCTTCTGGGCAATTCCTGTCTTTGGTATGGGCCAAGTATGGAAACTTGGTCTGTACCGGATTCTGAGGCCGATATTCAATTTCTTTGATCAGAACACATTTCTTCGCTCCTTTGCCAAGAATTATATCTACAGCAAGGAGCTTTACACGGACTTCTTCGCACTGTCAGTGTTCCTCGCCCTTCAGAACTTCGCCGCGTTGGGGGTTGCGCTGTACTGGCAGGTACGGGTGTGCAGAAGGAATGATATCGCATGCTTACCTCCATACAGGTCAAGTACGAGTACCTCCCTTGGTGGCTGATCTTCGCTTACTACTGCCAGTGGGTTGGTTTGGGAGGAAGGGGGATGGGAGGTGCATACACGTTGTCTCACAAGGAGGGGCATCATCGAGGGGGAGGGTTGTACAAGAACTGGATCGCGTCGACCTTTGGGAATGTGTGGGAGAACTGGATGGGATACCTGTATGGCATCGTTCCGTACAACTTCTCTACCTCGCATGTGTTCCTCCATCATAAGCTGAACGGTGGGAAAGGAGACGCCATGTACCAGTGGGACCTTGATCGGTCGTCATGGAGCGACTTGATGCTGTTCCAGTACAGGGTGATGGTGTACATGACAGGCTGGAGCAGCATGGAGACTTTCCGAACGCTTGCTGACTCGAACACTGTCATGGCCAAGAACTACCAGATGCTTTTGAAGGGCATGATCCTCTACTGGGTCGTGTGCCCTAGCGTCTCCCTCTCCCTCTTGGTCGGAGTTGCCGGATGCTCCATCATCTCCAGCCTCAAGTTCATGTTCTACATCTGGTTCGAGCCCATGTGCGGGATGGCTTTCTTCCTTGCGCTGATCAACTTCGCCTTCCACGCCTTCATCGAGTTGGACGAGAGCGGCAGGCACGTCGCGTGCGTGAACTCGACGGTGATCTTCGACGGGGACGATGACTACTGGGGAGAGGACGACCACATGGCCCATCACTACTACACCAACGGTGAGCCCGACGTCCCTCCCTGATGCTGCGTGACTAGTGCAACAGTCAGCCATCGTGACCTCCCGGAGCACCAGCAGACTCAGCATCAGGTGATGGGACTTGGCATGACGTGTGCTTGCCTTGTATGATGATGTTATGGACAGGAGTGGAAGAAGTGGACGGCGTCATGCTTCAAGAAACTGTCCATAGTTGAGCTAGCAATCTTCATCCTCCTGAAAGAGTGGAAGAGGTGAGGATGGGCGGCAGGCGGCTCTGAGCGCGGTTGACTGCGAGCAGGCTGGCCACCTATCACTTTGTTGACTTCAGTGGCAAGTTGTCAGTCGACGAGATCGCGCATCTGTTGGAGGTCTGCAAACTGACCTCCTTGATCCCAGCTGATGTTGCACCTGGTGCAGGTGAGGGCGAAGAGGAAGGAGATGGACTACGAGACGTACGAGTTCGACTACCTCCCGAACCTCAAGGCCAACGCAGTAGATCTCGTCAAAGATGTATACACTTCCATGTTCCCTCCTCCTCCTCCCTGTAACGCGCGCGCAGGGGACGTGCAGGAACGTGGGAGAGGCGCTGAAGCACTTGGCGCACACAAGGTGAGCTAGCATGGCGGGTACTGTAGATAGTGAAGGTTGTCCCAGCACGCCGCTCATTGAGGGTCAAGTCACTCAGAAGATCTACAAGAAACAGAACTGATTTGTATGATATGATAACAGCAGAATAACATCTGACGACTTGGGATGTTTGACATATTTGTGATAAAGGTTATGAATTCCCCAAACAACAGCTTCCTCTTCCTCCCTCCTACCCCAACGCCCTCCTCTCCTCTGAAAAAAACACCTCTCCAACACCTCTCCTCCCCTCCCCTCCCATCCCCTCTACCTCCTCCCTCCCTTCTTCCTCCTCCACCATCCCCCCTTCCGCTTCTTCCCTCCTCCGCACTCCTACTCTCGTCAGTCCTTGTCCTTCTCACGTCGAGCTTCTCTTTCCTCTCTCCGTCTCTTCCCAACATCTTCCCCCTCCCCGCCCTCCCTCCCTCCCTCCCCGCCCTGACACTCCGTCACATTTCGCCAGCACCCATTTCGCCCCTTTTCCCTGGTCAACATATTCGTACCCCAACTCCCTTGCTGCCCGCCAACCCCGACCCCCGCTCGCCCTCCCCTTCCTCTCCCTCCGCCGCCATCGCTCCCCTCCTCTTCCTTCCATCCGCTTCCCCTCTCTCCTCTCTCATCCTCCTCCCTTGTCTGCAGGAGGAGCGGCGCCAAGGGCCATGGCGGACGAACTGAGCCTGTTCCCGTACTGGAGGCGGTTGGAAATCCGAAGTGAGTTGCAGAAAAACAGGAAGCGACAGGAGCTGGAGGAGAAGATTGAGAGGAACAGGAGGGAACATTACCGCAAGCTGTTCAGCGTCAGAGAAGATGCTCGAAACTTTGAGGAGACGGCGCTCGAGGAGATGGCGAGAAGGAAAGCGCGAGAGGAGCAGGAGAAGGCGAGGCTGCTTTCATCCGAGGACTTCAACCCTCCGCTGAGAACTCAGAAGCAGGAAGAGAAAACGCAGGAGGAGGAAGAGAAAAAGGAGGAGGAGAAGGAGGACTACACCTTCACAGACGAGGATGAAGAGGAGGGCGCGACTGGGTACGATCAGGGTAGTTTCGAGAGCTCTGGAGGAGGGGACGATTCGCGCGACCTTGATGAAGGTTCTGAGAGAACTAGCGAAGTCTTTGATCCATCTGAACACTCGACGACGGCAGCGAGCAAGATGACGGGGGAGATAGAGGAGGAGGAGGAGGAGGAGGGAGGAGAAATCGTGGAATCTGTCAAGGACGGGACGTCTTCTGTAGAGGAGGAGCGAGAGGAGACAGAGGAGGATGGAAGTCTGCGAGCACAGGAGGAGGAGGAGGAGTCTTTAGCAAGCAGCTCGAAGAACGACCAGCAGTACTCGGACGACGCGGAGGAAGAGCTGACGGAAAGGGATGATTACTCGCAAGGAAGTTTCGAGGATACGGAAGAGGGAGCGAGGGAGGGCGCAAAGACTCCTGTGCCAGCATCGGAGGAGGAGAGACAGGAGCGTGCTCGTGCTGAGACGTCCAAGGCAGACAGTGAGCGTGTGGGAGGAGGAGGAGGAGGAGGAGGAGGAGGAGGAGGAGGAGGAAGGAAATTTGCTGAAGGTGTTGAGGATGGGAGGGAGGAAGGGGAGGAGTGGGCAGGGATGCGAGAGCGAGTCAGGCGCGAGCACGAGAGAGCCGCCGTGCTGGGCAAGTGTGGTGTATGCGAGGATGAGAATTGTACGGATCCCTCGCACAGAGATCCAACGTCGAACCCCTTCTGGCATGGAGGGGTGGCGCAGGCTACCTCTGCCATCCAACAGGCCCTGATGCGACAGGAGCAGCAATTCATCGGGAGCAAAGTCATGCAGTATGCTAAGCAAGCGCAGGTGAGACGCTCATCTGCTCCCTGCTCCCTGCTCCCTCCTTTGACCTCGCTCACCCCTCTAATCTCACTCTGCTCCCTCCTCCCTCCTCCCTCCTCCCTCCTCCCTCCTCCCTCCTCCCTCCTCCCGCTTTTCCTCTCTTTCCCGCTTTTCCTCTCTTTCCCTCACTTCTTCTCAAAGGAGTGGAAGAGCGATCGCTGTCGCAGCACGTGGGGCATTGGGACTCAAGCTGACCGAATCGACTCAAGCTTTCATCGAGATGCAGATCCTTTCAGGTATCTCCTCGAATTCTCTTGTGAGAATTCAAAACATGCGCAACAGGATTCAATTTCTCACTGACTTCACGGACTTGTATGTCAAGAACATATCACCAGACAGCTCTTTGGATGTTGTTGTTGAGATATTCTCCCTGGGTATCTTGTTGTCTTCGTCTTTGTCTGTTCTTATTCGATTCTCATTATCCTCGACTCTGACTTGATACACCCACTAGCTGGTGAAGTTCACAGCGTCGTATTTCATTCCACGGTGATAATTTGAATTTGTCTGGCTGATATTCATCAATTGTTTCCAAGATTGAAAGTGAAAGGAGAGCGCATGTCTCCTATAAGGATCCAAATTGTGCAAAGGTTTGCTCGCTGCTCCTGCTCCTGCTCCTGCTGCTTCTCCTTCTCCCGCTCCCGCTCTTATTCCTGCTGCTTCTCCTTCGCCGGCTCCTGCTCCTGCTCTTGTTCCTGCTCCTGCTCCTGCTCCTGCTCCTGCTCCTGTAGTTCCTGTACATTGGCCCTCATCTTGGTTATATCTCTTCTCCCATGTTTTCGTCTTCAACTTCTTCACCCCTTCAAGTCGCAGTTGACCCACCCTGCCTCCTTCTAGAACGCGATTTTCCTCCTGAATGGCCGCAAAGTCTCCTTGAGCTCGACGCAAATCTTTGTGGGGAACGAGATCTTCACTAGAAACAAGGTAAGACATGGCGGGAAATCTTTCCTGAGTGATATCTGGGCAGGAGCACGAGGGAGGGAAGGGAGGACGAGGAGAAGGAGGAAGAGGAGGAGGAGGTGAAGGGGGAGGGGGAGGAACGCAGCATGAAAGCATGCGGCACCTTGCCTCCTGCCAGCTGTTCCGTTGCATTCATGACGGCAACATCGACGGCGTCCAGAAATCGCTCCTCCATGGCGGGGCAGACCCCAACGCTGTGATCACCCTCCGCAACTTCCCTCGACTTTTCGGGAACCAGGACAGCGGGGAGATGGACGGAGAGGAGTTTCAGGAGCACAGCTCTGCGAGATGGCCAGCTGTCGGGTTCGAGGGGCGCGACGGGGAAAGCGCCCTGCATCTGGTGAGCATGAGGAGGAGGAGGAGGTGGTGGTGGTGGTGGTGGTGGAGGAGGAGGAGGTGGTGGCAGGGAG
>NW_005434608.1:237685-238830 GCF_000315625.1 Guillardia theta CCMP2712
CGCACCCGAACAACCAAACGCAGAGTTTTCATTGACCGAGGAAAGCCGACAAACGCCCAGTGAGCTAAACGAGCTAGGGAGGGAGGAAAAGAGAGAGAGCAGGGGCGGGAAAAGAGAGGAGAAAGAGGGGATGCAATGCAGGGCATGTTCAAGGAGGGCAGCACACAAGGTTCAGACTAGACTTCGTTCATCGCACCTGGCATTTCTCCACTGCAACTCCTCCCAGCATCTCACTAGCAGCCTGCAGCTGCACACGTCGAATGAGGTCTGGACCAAGTCAGCCCCCCTGCTCCTACCTGGACCGACGGCGCTCTCTCGCTCCTGCATGCGAACGCTCTGGGAACGCTATCAGCTATCCAGTGACAGCATCCTCCTCCTCCCGCCCCTCACATCAGGAACAGGTCGTTCACTGCTGACTTCGACTGTGCTTCCAACAGGACGTTCAACGCTGCGCGCAAGACGAGCAAAGTCACGCAAGGGATTCCATGGCAGCATCAGGTCACCAGCAACATCCGTGTTGGTGTACTCCATCGATGACGACACTCTCGCGCTCTCCTCTCCTTTCTCGCTTCACCAGATCCCCGGCTCCGACCGCTGCTGTCAAGATCTCAACCCTGAGTTGCCGCTATCAGAAATTGGAATGCACAAACAGCTCCAACGCTCTGCATGCCCAGGTGTGAAGCAGCGTCGTACGTGAGACCTAGTCGCTTTCCACTGTTCCTCTTCGACACCTCAGCGCATGGTCTTCCTATCCTCCTGACTTCTTCCCTCCCAACCCTCATCATGCAAGTACTATTCTCTATCCTACCAACCTGAAACAAACCCTCATGTTTCTACAACCAGCCCTCAATGTCCTACGCTCTCCTGCTCCTCCTGATCTTACTCCGTCTTTCCTTTGTCCCCCTCCTCATCATCATCATCATCTCCATCATCATCATCATCATCTCCATCATCATCATCATCATCTCCATCATCATCATCTCCATCATCATCATCATCATCATCATCATCATCATCATCATCATCATCATCATCATCATCATCATCATCATCGTCATCGTCATCGTCATCGTCATCGTCATGGTCATCGTCATCGGCATCGACATCGTCATCGTCATCATCGGAGTCATCCCCTCCACTTTCCC
>NW_005434608.1:239292-249352 GCF_000315625.1 Guillardia theta CCMP2712
GGAGCAGGACGAGCAGGAGAAGGCGGAGGAGCAGGAGGAGCAGGAGGAGCAGGAGGAGCAGGAGCAGGAGCAGGAGCAGGAGGAGCAGGAGGAGCAGGAGCAGCATGAGCTAATTTAGAAGTACCAGGACATGGATGGACTGAGAGCAAAGAAAGATCAAGGGTGGATAGAGAGGAGGAGGTCAATTTTACGAGACTGGATACAGAGTAAGAAAGGACTTCATTGTAGCACATATAATGCCAATGTTGTTAAACATCTTTGATGTCGAGGAGCTCGTGAAAGCGTCTTCTTCTGTCATGTTGAGCGCATGCGAACCTTGGCGAGTCCAACACGCACCCTGCAACCCCCGAATCGCTGCATCATCCTGACCTCTTGCCAGTTGCAGGTTGAAGCTCGTGTGGACCGGGTGGCCATGTTATCTTCGGTTCGCATGTCCATCGCTTCAAGGCTGCACTTAGCGAACATAGTAGCGCCATGCATACCCTGCTTCTGGAAAATCTCAAGCCATGGTGCTTGCGCTCCATCCCTCACGGCTCTCCCTTCCTTGAGGCAGATGTCAAGGGCGTCATCTGCCAGAAACAGTAGCCATGCCAGTGACCCTGAGGCTTCAGGCGATTCTGCAAGTGGAAGGAGCAGTCAAGGGAAGACAATGAACTTGTGGCAGGCAAGAAAACAGCTCAGTGAACTTAGGAAGAGGAAGAAGGAGATGAAGATGGAGGACGAGATGGTCTGCGGGCCTTCCCACTCGGCGATGCAGCATCCTGTCTTCATCAAGGCGGTGGTAGAGCAGAGTCTTCGCAGCATGCTGCAGCTGAGGTCCCAAGAGAAGAAGATGCGAATTCAGCTGGACTTGGAGCAGCTGGGGATGCAGTACCTCCGTGAAGTGCTCGAGACAAATTTCCCCATCTCGGCGCTGCCCTACAAGCTCAAGGTGAACCAGATCGGCTTCGAGAAGACCAACGTCAAGCTGCGAAAGTGCGTGGGTACCCTCACCGACGAAAAGTCGATCCAGGTGCTCCGGAAGTTGCTGGTGGGCTCAAATGGATACTCGCCCACTTTCGAGATCGAGATAGCTCTTGAAGATGATGTCAACGTGTTCCAGTACTCCGAGGACGTTGTGAAGATGAAGCGGCTGGCGGAGCAATCGACCCACTACTGCATGATCTCCTTCTACAGCTTCACCCCCATCGCTCACCCCGACCTGGTCGTCGAGGAATACCTGAGAGACTGGGAGCCTGTCGGGATCCTCGGGCGTACCTACGTGGCTAAGGAGGGAGTCAACGCTCAGCTGGCTGTGCCTTGCGAGGTGGTGGGTTGGTTGGAGTCCTATGTCCAGCAGAGGCCCGAGCTGCAGGGACAGGCAGTTCTGAATCGCGACCCTGTGCTTGTGCGCAAGGAGGAAGAAGGGACAAACGCTCCCTTCGAGAGTCTGCACGTGAGGACACGACCGTACGTGCTGATGGACGGGATGGAGCGCAAACTAGAGTGGACGGACGCTGGGGAGGAGCTCTCCCCTAAGGAGTGGCACGAGAAGCTGAAAGAGGCGGCGGCGGGGAAGGGGTCGAACGGGAAGGAGGTGGTGATCTTGGACTGCAGGAACACCTACGAAAGCGACTTGGGGAGGTTCGATGGGGCGGTCCCTCTCAATACAATCAAGTTCAGCGAATCCTGGAATGTCATTGAGAGCCAACTACAGGGCCGTCAGCCTGACAAGACAGGTGCCTTGCCTCCCCCCTCTCCCCCTCCCTGCCTCCTGCCTCCTGCCTCCTCGACCCTCCTGCCTCCTGCCTCGTCCTGCTCCCTGCTGCGGGTCCAAATCTTGTTGTTCTGTCCGCACATGCTTTCTCCTTCTTTCTCCGCCCTTTCCTTTCAAACTCCCGGCTCCTCCTCGCAAAATAGTGATCCATCGCGCTCCTCCTCCTCAGCTGACCTGACCTCCCTTGCGACAGAGGTCATGATCTATTGCACTGGAGGCATCCGTTGCGTGAAGGTGGGCGCGTACCTAAAGCAGAACATGGGCTTCAAGGATGTGAAGAGACTGCGAGGAGGGATCGTGAGCTACCTCCGAGACCTCAACGAGACGTGCGGAGGAGACGAGAGGGAGATGGAGAAGGCCTCCTTGTTCAAGGGCATCAACTATGTCTTCGACGGGAGGGTCGGCCAGCTTGTCACCCGGGATATTCCGATCGACCGCATGCCAAACTCCACAGGGGAGCCACTGTTGAAGGATCAGGACGGAAACCTCATCCCAGTGTCCGGGCCCGAGGTACCGGACCAGTACGACAGGTGCAGGAAGATCCGGGAGTGCGTCTCAGCGGCGTTCGCCTCGAGGTTTGGGGAGGCAGCGAAGAGGCCAGAGGAGGACGAGAACGGCAGCTCTCTCGCTGAGACGAGCCCAGCACATGAAGAGCAGCCAGCGGGAGGTAGCGAGCAGGTCGAGCTGACAAACGAGTCCGCGAGAGCCGAGGCGTTTTGCGCCTACTTCTCGCAGTCGTATCTGCGGGAAGCCGAGCTCTTGCAGGAGCTGACGGAGGAAACAAGGAAATCCTTCCCTGTTGTCCATCACATGTGCTCCGGCCCGTTGCAGGTTCGGTGGGAGAGAGGGCGGGTTGGCGGCTGACTGTTGCGAGCAGGGGAGCTTCCTCACCTTCCTCTGTGAGCTGTCTCGGGCACGGAGGGTGCTGGAGGTCGGCTGCTTCACCGGCTACACCACCATGTGCTTGGCCAGCAGCAGGGACGTCGAGGCTGTCATCTCCATCGATCGAGATTCCAAGACTTCGAAAGTGGCAAGGAGCTTCTTCGAGAGGTCGAAGTTCGGCCACAAGATCCAGCTGAGGGTGGGAGACTCCCAAGCGATCCTGACTGAGCTTGTGGAGGAGAAGCAAAAGCCCTTCGACCTGGTCTACCTCGATGCCGCTAAGCGCAGCTACCTCGAGCAGGTGGAGGAGGAGGAGGAAGCGGGGGGGGGGGTGAGAGGGAGGAGGAAAGGGTTGGGTGCTAAGGGGAACGGGAATGCTGAGTGAAACGAGGATCATTCCTACCGTGGACTTGACCCTGCGCTGTCGCAGAGGAACTTCCTACTGGAGCACGGGCTCATCCCGGTGGGAGGTCTTGTGCTGGCTGACAACATCCTGTGGCGAGGAAGCACGATCGATGAGCATGACAAGGTCCTCCAGTCCGGAGAGAGGAAGGTGCCGGAGACCAGAGATGACAAGGTTGCCCTGCTTGCCTCCTCGCTGCTCCTGAGTAGTTCCAACAGATCGTCGCTGCCATGCTCGACTACGTTCAGAGCGGGAGTACAAGCGCGCAGGTGAGGCTGGAGTGAGCAGGATCAGGGGGTGACGTGTGGTTGCAGTTCGAGCAGGTGGTGGTTCCCTTCCGAGATGGCATCAGCATAGTTAGGAGAATAGCGTGAGATGCTCTATTAGCAATGAAAACTTGTTGACCATGATGACATCAGCAGTCCTCATCATTCAAAAAATTGTTTATGAAGATTCACACCAGTGCTCCTATATCACAAAAACTTGACCACCGTCGAAGCTTCCTTTCTGTCGCATATACAAGCAGGCCCGTGGGCGAGGGAGAAGAAGATAGAAAAAAACGAGGAAGAGGAGGACGAGGAATAGGAGGACGAGGACGAAGACGAGGCCTGAAACTTAATCACTGTCCTCCCTCTCGTAGATCACTGCAGTGCTGTAAAGCCCACGAGGAGGAGGCAGAACCGGGTGCGACGGATCGAACGTCTCGAACCCAGGATGGAACTTCCCGTCTACGGTGGAGCCGATAAAAGGCATGAAGACGGACCTGCTCCCGCACGGTTTCTTCTGCGACTTGAAGGAGCTCGTGCTCTTTACCCGTAGAGCATCCTGCATCCTAGAGCACACGTTCTCGACCCTCGAGCCAACAAACTCTGCAAGCACATTGGCTGCGGAGTATGAGAACATCTCCCTGGGTATGGAGGACACGTCGTCGGATGTCGTGTCGTCGGAGGAGTAGCAGTCGTCCGAGAGCTCCACCATCTCCTGGTTCAGCATCTCATCCGTCCTCTTACACACTTTCAACAATGTCGAGTATGCCTCCAGCAGGAAGCTGCCAGTCTCCTGCTCTGCGCACTCCTTCGGATGCGGTCTAGCTCTTCTCATTGCCCTGCTGCTATTTACGTTCCCTGCTTCTGCTCCATAGTAATGTAGATTTTCTCTCAAAGATTTGCTCGTTTGCCTTGATATGAGGTTGCTGGGTCTGTACACCATGATGCCGGAATCTCCGTCCACGATTCAAATTATACCAATAATTTCGTTTTCTTTGACAGAATTATCTGAGGTTGAGCTTGAAATATTTGCTGGAAGTCGCCGCGAGACGTTCCTACGAGCTTGTGTCCTGAACCTTCTTCAATCGAAGCCAACAATCCAGCTCTTATTCCCCCCCTTCGAACCAAACTTGTTCTTGACTCACTGTCTGTCTGTCTTCCTCTCTGTCACTCTATCTATGTTCCTCTCTCTCCCTCAAGCTCTCTTCCCCTTCCTGGTTGACCTCCTGTCTTCTTGTTTCCTGTCGTCACGCCTTTCCCTCCGATCCTGGTTCCCACCCCACCCTCGTCCATCCAGCTCGGTCTGTAGTAAAATACAACAAAACACAACACCACCCCTCAAAAAATACCCCTACCTCCTTTCTTCTCAATAAATAGACCCTGTTTGTCTTATAAAATTTGGTGGTCTGAATACCCCTACCCCTCTTGTCCATACCAACAATTACAGTCTCATTCCCCGGATACCCTGACCCAGTTCACCGTTTGACTACCCCCCACCCACTCATTCAATTTACACCCACCCCAGGTTTTGGAAAAATTCTTACCCCCCTTGCTTTGTGTAAGTTCTTCTACCCCCTACCATCCTAAATACCATCAAGTACCCACCCATTTATAGGCTTCAATCCTCAATCCTTCCATCCCCTGTACTAGAAGGACAACTTTCCCCCATTGTACCCACCCATTAGTTGATGACCCACCCACAAATCAACTTCCTTGCACCCCACCTGCTGAAGAAAGCTTCCGTCTCCCAAAAAGACACAAAATCGCAACCTTTCCGACTACCCCACCACCCGTCCAAAGAGGGACCACTCCTGTATCTCCAGTTTGACTGGAGGTACCAAATACCACCAGGTGGTGTGCGAGTGGAACCTATTTCCCAAAGTCATACCCGTACTTTGACTACCCCTACCCCCTGATCTCCTGATTTCTTTCTGACCTAGCGATAGGATAATCCAATCACCCCCACCCCCCGATTTCGATTCTGTGCCTACCTACCACCCACAATTCCATTACCCCTACCCCTTTTCAATGAGACCACCCTTCGGACTTGACCGTATGATTCTCACAATTTGACCCACCCTTCGATAGAGATTGTGAGTACCCCACCAATTCTTTTACGTACACCCACCCCCTAGATACCACCCCCCTTGTCCACGTTCTGTACCAGGGGGCTCGAGATAGTTAAAATAGGGGTGCTCCGATTGCCATGTGGTCAACCCCCAATTTGTTTTTTTTCTTCCCAGTACCCCTCCCTCCTGTTTCAGACCCCTTACTTGGTACCACAGTTCTCCTCCATCCCACTACACCCTCCACCCCCTTGGACCACCACCACCTTCCATCGACCAGCACCCCTTCCACCCAGTCCTATCTCAACTGACCTACCCCTGACCATGGCCTCCCAATCTTGTCATCGTTCTTACTACATGTCCAGATACCCCACTATTCCGCACGAACGAGGGGGTACTTCATGCACCCCCCACCCCTATCCCCCAGCCTCAAATCGTGTTACTATTGCACCACCCATCTGGACTGCCCCGATCTCCACAATCCCCCATCGGAGCTCCCCTTGCCCCACCCCTACCCATCTCTTTTCCAGTCCAATTGCCCGTCTTAACATACCCACTACCCCTCCAACTCCCTTCTACCACCCTGTTTCTCTAGGCAACTACAGGACCTGCTGGCACATATAAAGGAACGATGATGTCACAGTCCGACTCGCCTCAGCCAGTCGGTCCATTATGCGGCTCCGGGCCGGGGGGCCATACCGGCCCGGGGGGCCATACCGGCCCGCCGGGCCCGGCGGCACTAGTACTCGAGTGAGCCTCCTCTTCTCTTCGTACAGATTTTTAACTTAACTTTGAGTAAAGTGAGCAGACGCAACTTCCGAGTTCTGACTGTGCTGAAATTTTCAAGGACAGCATAATTTGAATTAAGTTTGGCCTCAAGGAATATTTCACTGTCTCAGTGATATTTTTAGTTACAGTTTAGAGGCCGATGAGTTTGACTGCTCTCATGCCATGATGCTGCCTCGCCAGGGATCGCCGTGATGGCAGAGCCATGAAGGCTGAGAGCTTCATGGAGGACCGTCCGACACTGAGAGATCATGAGTCGGGAGGACGCCGCTGAGTCGGACAGCGCGGCCGGTCGAGGCCCACGGTCGCGTCACTGTGACGGGCAATGGAGTGTGACTGGAATTTATGCTCCCCACTGCTATGATGGAGGGTTCTTTGTTCCAGGAAAGCGCCATGGTTCGATAGTCAGACGCTGAACGAAAAGCCTTCAACCCGGCGTGACTGACTGTGAGTGCCCGTGAGTTTCCTGACTCGGTGAGAGCTGAAAGAGGACTCGGGCAAACCAGCTGGAGATCCTTGCAAGACTCAGAGAGGAGCCAGAAGCTTGCGCTCACTGGGTAGCGGTCAGCGCAGCTTGTGGAGACTCTTGGACGCGGGTGCGTGGTCAGGCTAGTATCGTTGAGGACGAGATGCATCCGAGAGTCTGACGTCGCCCTGACCCTCCACTCTGAAGAGGAACCTTGCAACGGGTCAGTGAACGCTGCAGGTAAGTGAGTATGCGGGAGGGATACCCTGAGAGGAGGGAGAAATCATCCTAGATCCAACCGCCTCTGGCACATGCCCCTTGCTGACCTTCCCCGCAGGACAACGAAAACATCGCCTGCTCCTCTCCCCCCCTGCCCCCCGCCCCCCCCCCACCCTTGCTCCCTCAGCAGACGCTCCTTGCGATCCTCCCCTGAAACGGGGGGCCCAGCATCATCATTGCAGCGCAGCAGCAGAGGATGAGTTGTCTTCTGCGCTCGCTCTTCTTCCTTGCTCTCCTCGCATCCATCACCGAGTGTACCCAGACCCTGGAGGGACTGGCTCTGCTCTTTCCTCACAACCTGACCGATCCAGAAGGAGATATCCTGGCAGAGGCTGAGTGGGTGCCGCGGCCACTGGCAGGAGCAGCAGATAACTTCGAGACAAGGCTCTTCTCGCAGCAGCTCAGCGCTGCCAGGCACCTGCTCCGCACGAGGAGGCTAGAGGAGGCCCTGCACACGTGTGGGACAGTCCTGCTCATACTTTATCCTCATGCTCCCTGCCTGAGTATCGTCTCCATCGTGCTTGATGAGTTGGGTCAGCACAAGAACGCGAGAAAGGCGGCTAGGGACTCAATCGACGCGGACCCCACGTGGATGGACTCCTACCCCCTGCTAGCTCGCCTCCTGTCTGACCAGGTGGGGAGCAGAAGAGGGACAGAGGAGGAGGAGGAGGAGGAGGAGCAGTTGTTGGTCCTGTTGACGGCCCGAACGTCCGGCAGGCGTCGAGGTACCTTGCCAGGGGAAACGTCGAGGGAGCGTACGAGTGTTACAGACAGATCCTGCTGCTCGACATGGACGGTCGGTGCTGTGAGGGGGAAGGCGAGGTTTGCTAGTGACCTCTTGCTCAACGAGCAGGTCACATCTTGCCAAGGGAGTGACGGCCCGAGCTTACTACGACCTCGGCTCGACCATGAGGACCATTGGCATGATGGAGCATGTGAGATTTTCTTTGACAGCGATGATGACGACGATGCTCTTGATGATTGTGGTGACGTTTGCAGGCTCGGACAAACTTTGAACGAGCGATCGCTGTGGACCCGAGGCAAGTGACGCGTGATGGGGTTGGAGGGCTGGACTGTCTTCGGTGCTGAAGACTTCACAGTCTCTATGATGCCCAGAGGAGTCTTGTTGAGATCATGATGGAGAAGGAGGAGTCAGATGCCAAGTTTCCGGATCAGTCCATCTTTCCCCTGATGGAAAGAGCTCTTCATCTCCAGTAAGACAACACGCCCCCGTCTTGCTCTCTTTCATTCCTGATGTCTCGCACGCTAACAGGCATTCTTGGAGCCTTTGGTTCAAGGTGGGTGCTTACGCGGGTGTGGGGCGATGGCAATCTGAGCAGGAGAGCAGTTCGTTCGACTCCGTCAGGGCTGCTTCAACTGGACAGATCGTCCTGCTCTCCTCCAGGTGGGCAGGATGGCCTGCGGCGAGGAGCCTGACGGTGTTGGAAGGCTGCAAGTGAGATGGTGGATGATGACGTGGCTTACAATCATTGCTCTGTCCATCCCTCTCTCCTCCTCGACATGGCGATCCCGGCACACGTCGTATCAAGATGTATCCAGGTGCAACAAGTTCAACTCACAGCCGACAAGACTGACGTCTGACGGCCCTCCCTCGCTCTCCCTCGCAGTTGTACATGCAGGACGTTCGAGCCAGCCATCGAAAGCTCGCTAAGAGCATCGGGGAAAGGCTCCAGCGGTCAAACTCGACGTCTTCCAAGCTGAGGATCCTCTACCTGGTCTCCAGATCGTTCACGTCCGACAGCGTCGACGCTCAGTCTCTACAAGTCTGCCTGTCCCCCTCGTCGGAAACTTCTCACTATTCAACTTCCTACAGGCTCTACTTTCCATGCACAGCAGGTCAAACTTTCACGTCATGTGCGGGCTGATCAACAAGAACCTCGTGGAGCCTCAGCTCAGCGAGCAGCAGCAGCAGCAGGCGAGCGCCGCGTGCGACGAGCTGATCGTGCTGCATGCCATCGGGACGGCGGAGGCTAGCGTGGAGCATCAGATTGCAAAGGTGCGAAGAACGAGCATAGCGAGGAGACGAGAGCAGAAGAATAGGAGGGCAGGTTGGGGCAAGGAAGAGGAGGAGCGGGAAGGGAGCAGGAGCAGGAGCATGATGAACTTTGTGCGCAGGAGATCTCTGACCTCTCCATTGACATCCTGGTCGACTTGAGCGGACACAACGAGCTCTCCTCTGCTCCTCTCCTCTCCTATCGAGCTGCCCGCCTGCAGCTCACCTGGCTTGTGCCCCCTCCCTCCTCCCGCCAGAGCTTCTCGCTGACCCTTCTCCCAGGGTTTCCCCGCGAGCTTTGGAGGGGAGGAGGTTGCTCTGAAGCTCACGGACATCGTCTCCTCCCCTCCTGATCTTCTCTCCCTGTACTCAGGTCGGTGCGAGAGGGATGGCACGAGCTCATGGTCTCCTTGCAGAGCCCCTCCTCCTGCTGCCCCGATCCCACGTGTTTGCCGGCAAGGTGCGAGCTGAGGATGAGATGGTGAAGACGAAGAGGAGGGGAAAAGGAGAGGAGAGGAGAGGAGAGGAGAGGAGAGGAGAGGAGAGGAGAGGAGAGGAGAGGAGAGAAGAGAAGAGGAAAAGGGTGGATTTCAAGGAAATACTGTTTGTTTTGATTTTGAACTTCAATCCTTGCAGACAAGAGCACAAGAAGAAGATGCGGCGATCTTGAGGAACAAACTTGTGAGTGTAGTGCTGCTGCTGCTGCTGCTGCTGCTGCTGCTGCTGCTGCTGCTGCTGCTGCTGCTGCTGCTGCTGCTGCTGCTGCTGCTGCTGCTGCTGCTGCTGCTGCTGCTGCTGCTGCTGCTGCTGCTGCTGCTGCTGCTGCTGCTGCTGCTGCTGCTGCTGCTGCTGCTGCTGCTGCTGCTGCTGCTGCTGCTGCTGCTGCTGCTGCTGCTGCTGCTGCTGCTGCTGCTGCTGCTGCTGCTGCTGCTGCTGCTGCTGCTGCTGCTGCTGCTGTCGCATAATACTGTTCGTTGCACTCCCCGTGTGTTGTACCTGGCTCCATCCCATTTCGCCGGCTACTCCTGCTTCCTCTTGCACGCTGACGCTCTTCCTCGAGGAGCCTCTCTTGTGAGCTCATCTCCTCATCATCAGGAGCGTCACACGTTTGTCTTCGCCTTCGCCGGAGATCTTGCGAGGAT
>NW_005434608.1:254017-302580 GCF_000315625.1 Guillardia theta CCMP2712
CCCTCCCTCCCTCCCTCCCTCCCTCCCTCCCTCCCCTCCCTCCCTCCCCTCCCTCCCCTCCCTCCTCCCCCTCCCCCTCCCCTCCCTCCCTCCTCTCCCTCCCTCCCTCCCTCGCACTTCCAACTCTCTCACCCTCTCTCGCCAGCATGCTCTCCAGTACGGGATCGACCCTGCCCGTCTTGTGCTGTGGGAGGTGAAGAAAGGGGAAAGCCTTAGCCGCTTCCTCCTCTTTGCCGACCTCCTCCTCGACTCCCCTGCCCACTCCATTGATCCCTGGCAGATCCTTGAGGTACCTCCTCCCTCCCCACTCAGCATGAGGTCACTGACTGCTTCCTGCAGAGTCTTCAAGCTCGATGCCCAGTGCTCTCCCTGCCCGGGCAGCAGCTGTACCAGAGGAGCACTGCTGCCATCCTGCGCTCGCTGTCACTTGACGACGTGTTCTTGGGTGAGGACAGACTGAGTGGAGATGGCACGTTGTATATCTTCATGATCATCATTCTTCCTCCTCCTCCTCCTCCTCCTCCTCCTCTGCTGCTGATGCATCTTCGTCTCCTCCTCCTCCTCCTCCTCCTCCTCCTCCTCCTCCTCCTCCTCTAATAGTGCTTCTCCTCCACTTCTGCCCTTCTCCCTCAGTCTTCCTTGTGACTGTTTTCCTCCTCCTCGTCCGTCGCTGCAGCGAGAGACCTCTTGGACTACGAGCAGCTGGCCGTCAGGCTTGCCACCCACCCGGGGGCCATCAGGTGAAGTTCCTTGATGAGCATGCTGGACGTTGAGACTGAGGCAGGAGGACAAAGTCAGACCTCTCCGGTGTGATAGATTCGCAGAGAAATCAAAATTTCTCTCCTCCTCCTCTCGCTCCATCTTCTCGTTCTCCTGTGGCTCCTCGGCTCCTTCCAGGTTGAGGCTCCGACTCCTCCGTGCTCCCTCTGAAGAATCCATCCGACAGGAAACAGTCTCGATCTCGCCGGCGGGGTCAGACTGCTTGAAGTCGCTTTCAAGACCCTCTGGGACTTGCATCACAACGACGTGCTCCCTCGTCCTGCCCTCCCGGAGGAGACAGGCCTTCGTCGTCCTTACAAGAGATTTCACGTCGTCGTCCATCAGTTGTGAAGCGCACAAGCTTCACGGTCAAGCTTGTCCTGCAGCTCTTGCAAGCGCTCCTTGCCCTCGGCTATCTCCCTCGCGTCTTCGCTGAACAGGTTGTATCTGATCTTCAAGCACCTCTTCATACACTTCACCGCACTCACTATCCTCGCTCGCTCCTTCTCCCACTGCACATCCACCGTCCTCGACCAAGGGCTCATGATCCACTTTGACATCTCCACAAACACCTCGGCCAGCAGCTTGTCGTCCTTGCCCTTCCTCTCCAGCACCTCTCTCGCCTGCTTCAGCGCCGTCCACGCGCTCTGCATGGGGTTGAAGCAATCGTCGTCAGAGCCGTCGGAGTCAGCGGAGGCGTCCTTGTTGACGTAGGAGGAGTTGGCGTCGGAGAAGTTGGACAGCACCTCCTTCTCGTACAACGATCGAGACAGCATGAGCACGGCTCGCACGCACTCCACCGAGTCTTCCTCAAAGTTGTCTATTTTCTCCTCGATCGCCACCGTCAGCAGGTCCACAGCATCGTCGTACCTTCCTTCCTCGAACGCAGTTTCTGCGAACCCTATGCACTGATCGGCCGTCATGACGTCGTCGTGCGGGAGGACCCTCTTCTCATCCTGCATATTCTCACCCTCCTCCGCCTCCTCCTCCTCCTCCTCTGCTTCTGAAACATTGCATGCTCGCTTCAGATCATCTATGTGAACGCGTGGGACGGGAACATCCGCTCCTATGCCCCCTCTCAGCTGCAGCAGGCAGCGTGCAGAAGACCTGGGGGGACTCAGTAGGAGGGAGTATGACAGAGCAGACTATGGGCTCACCTGATATTGAGGATACCCCATCTCCCTCCTCTGTTCACCTCCCCGTGGGTCTTCTTCAGCTGAGGATCAACCAAACCGCAGGCTATGGCCACGAGCCAAGAGACGAGGATGAAGTACTTGACGGACGGCATGCTCTGATCGGCTCAGATCCCGGGCATCTGCCGACATGTGGTTCAGGCCGAGGAAACATCTCCCCCTATCAGCATCCTTCTCTCACACAGACATACAGCATCCTAACCTCCTCATGCAGCATGTGATACATCTCGTTGGGATCTTGCGCTACACATACGCGCCCCTCCTCTCCTTCCTAACTGACTCTCTTCCCTCCTCTCCCGCAGGCCTTTGAGGCAGGCTTGTGAGGCAGCCGCCTTCAAGTGGCCGCGATGATGAGTAGTCACGCATGATTGGACCGTGCCCGGCCGCCCCGCCCGGCCCCTCGGAGCCGGGCCTCAGGCCGGGCCCGGGGCTCATCCTCTCAGTCCCCCCCCCGCCGGTGGGCCGGGCCGGACTCCGGTCCGGGTCACGAGTGACACACCGTGGCGCAGTGCCGCACCGGGCCGCGGGGGGCCGGGGGATCGGACCGCCGGACCGGACTCATGATTCGCAATGAGAGAGTCGCTGTGTACAGTGCCCCCCGCCGAAGGAGTGTATTCCGAGAGCGGCTGAGTGCCTCCCGCCCCCCGCGACTCAGTCCCGGCGGGCCGCCAGCGCCCGGCCGCCGCCAGCCCCGGCATCGAATCACTGAGGCGGACTTCCAACAAGCTTTGCCACTACCAGGAGTTACTGTTACCAGGGCATGGCGGGGGCAAGCAGCGACGGAATGCGCACTGCAAACGCCGCCAGTATGAGCAGGAGCGACCGGACGAGGTGAAGTAATGAGGTGTCTTCTATGTTGAGATGTTTGTCGCTCAAGTGTGTGTTGAGCGTGCTCATAATTCCATCGGGCCCAAGCAAGCTTTTGTTCGAGCATACTCAAAGTTTGTGGCGAGATGAGATGACATGCCTTCTATCATGTGTGTGCGGAGTGCAATCAAGGGAGAGACTGTGCAAGACAGAACACTGTTCTGATTTGAGTCAAGGGGTGCAAAGGAGGTTCTCATTCTTTCTCAGACGCTTCCCGCTCCATGCTTCGGCGTTAGCTTGGTTGATACACTTGGCCATGCAAACTCATCCACGCGGCTCGAAGCCTTATCCAACGATCTACTACAAACGAGTAGACTCTCTGGCGGGTGGTTCTACCGCACTCTTGTGAGTGGATCATCGCTCGTTTGATCGCAATCTTGCTGATTCCGCCATGTGCAGAGAGTCTCTGAAGCAAATGAACGTAACTCCATCTCTACCACCAAAGTCGGTCCTGTTCTCGTCGGCAAGAGGATCTTTACCGGGATATCCGGACAGAAATCTTGACTTGTTTGCAACAATGAATTGGTTCTCGGTCTCTGCAGGAGGTGGATGAAATTGAACATGTTTCTACCAGTGAATCAATCTGCAGGTTTTCATTCCTGTGGTATTCGCAGATACTTCAACTCGTCCAAGCACACACTTCCAGTTGACTACTCCACATTCGACCACATGTCACCAGATGATGCTCCCGGACAGCTGAGGTTTGTACCCTGTCGATCAAGGTTCAACCTCCTGACTCTCAGGAACAGATGTTGGGGCATGTACGACTACGGTCAAATCCATCCCTTGCCGTTGCCATTTGGGGAGGCCTCGAAATTGAGGAGATGTACAACAAGTGGAGGTTGCTTTCGGGATCTTATTCAGTCTGCCAGGCACCGGGGATAGCAGTCGCACAATCACGCTCGGTCAATCGATGGCAAAGGGGCTCCCCCCCATCCCTCTGCAGGTGGTAGAGAGAGACTGTTGGGATTGGGACGACGGGTGGAGAAACATTTCTGCCGGTCATTCAGCGAGCGTGAGACATGAATCGCCCTCTAAGTTTGCAGCAGGATGGCTGCACACATGTGGGATCCTCGCCAACGGAACGATGCTGTGCTGGGGAAACAACGCCAACGGGGAGCTCGGGACGCCCTAGTGAGACCTCTGTGGTGCGGTCTTGCGAGGGGAGCTGACGTGTGATGGAGTTGGAATGCCTCGGATGGGATAACATGTCAGGGTCAGAGTCAGAGCGACAACTGCATCGTGCGACTGGAGGGCACCTGGGTGATTGAGCAAGAGTGCCGAAAGATTCCCTCCGACCTGACGTTGAACTTGTAAGGCCCTCACGGAGACTGGTGGAGTATCAGCTGGAAGACAGCACACATGTGCCATCATGTGCACTCCTACCTCACCCAAGGCTGTAGACTCATTCACAGTAGTCGGTGAGAGATTGCTTCATCCCTTCCTCCCTCGCTTCTGATTTGTTGCAGGTGCCCCGTACGCTATGCCCTGGCCTTCGTCTCCTCCAGAGACTTGCACGCAAGGCGTTGTCAAGTGAGGAACAGACGGGATCTGCCTTGTCAGCCCTTGCTGAAGGCGACGCAGGTGCTGGGGGGATGATACGTTCTATCAAGCTCAGAAAGGGGTGGATGAGTTGTTCAAAAACGAGCAATACGACGACTTTATCAGCGTGTGTACAGCAACTGCTCATTCTTGTGAGAGCTTCACCCGTTTGCTCGAGTATTAGCATCCTGATAACTTCTTCTGCTGCCAGGCGCTGTAAGACGGGAAGGATCCTTGTATTGCTGGGGTTATGATGGGAACACGAGAACGACGATTCCAGCAGCGTACGCTGCTCAGAAATGGATCGCAGTGCGATGCAAGGTCATTTCCGAACTGATCGAGTGAGGAGGAGGGACTGATTTGCAGACAGGGAGCCCACACTTGCGGGCTGACTACCCCGAATGCAATCGGCCGATCTACTCTTATATGCTGGGGCTACAGTGGGTACGGACAGACAAGCGTGCCTTACTTTGAGAAACAAGTACGTTGACCGGTCAAGGTGAAGGATCAACTGAATCAGCCCCTCGTCTGTAGGTATTGATCCCACAGAATTCGTCGACAGTACCAGAAATTCAGATTCTGGTGACTTTTGCGAGCCCGGATGCACTGACTGAAAGCGACTGAACTGCAATGCTGTCAGCAACTTGACCGGAGCGTCCTCACGTTCGACACTGGCGATGTCAACACATGCGCATTATGGCAGTTGACCGAGGTCTGAATGCCTCCATCCTCTCGCCCCGATGTCACTCTTCTGACTGGTCGCTCCCTCTCAGGCGGAACAGACTTGCGACACTGCCAACTCAATCCCCCCAGCTCTCAACGGACAGTAAGTGAAAAGCATGCTGAACCCACGGCCTTGACAGCCTCGTGCAAGGTGCTGGGGCGACGGCTCATACGCGCAGAGCAACCTCCCTCTGCGTCCTCTGGGATATACGGCAATCAAGATCTGTGACGTGCTGATCTGGAACAAGATAACGGTGAGGAAATTCTCTGTGAAATCTTCCAGCTGATGACTTCTACTTCCTTGCTCGTCAGGCTGGCTCGGCGCATACATGTGGGATCACTATCGACGACCCCGGTCAAGACTGTTCCCAGGTCCTGTTTCCCCGTCCTAGCGTGCTGGTTGTGAAACATGACATGTCCGTACAGGAGTCGAGATGCGACGAATACCCTCCTCCTCTCTGCAACCCAACCTGCGATCCTCGCACTCGCTATCCGGGAGCTCCCATCATCAAATGCCCGCGGTATGTGAAAGGATACCTGATAGGCGTCTCTCCAAGGTGAAACCGCAGGAACGTCTTGCATGCTGAATGGTATGACATGCTCTGCAGATTCAACCCCGGGGACGGGAACTCTCCTCTTTGCGTTCCAGCAAGAACCAACTACATGAGGAAATGACATGCTGGACGAGGCAAGGCATCAAGACTCTCTGCTGACTCTTCTTCCTCTCAGGTGTTGGGGCTCGGACAGCAATGGTCAGATCTTCATGCCAGGGAGCAAGGCATCCGAGTTAACCCCGGACTTCCTCTCCGTGTCTTTCTTTGCATGCCTGCTGCTCCTAGGAAGAGCTCACGATTACAGTGTTGGATAAACCACGATTACAGTGTTGTATAAACTACGATTACAGTGTTGGATAGACTACGATTACAGTGTTGATAAACTACGATTACAGTGTTGGATAGACTACGATTACAGTGTTGGATAAACCACGATTACAGTGTTGGATAAACTACGATCACAGTGTTGGATAGACTACGATTACAGTGTTGATAAACTACGATCACAGTGTTGGATAGACTACGATTACAGTGTTGGATAGACTACGATCACAGTGTTGGATAGACTACGATTACAGTGTTGGATAGACTACGATTACAGTGTTGGATAGACTACGATTACAGTGTTGGATAGACTACGATTACAGTGTTGGATAAACTACGATCACAGTGTTGGATAGACTACGATTACAGTGTTGATAAACTACGATTACAGTGTTGATAAACTACGATTACAGTGTTGGATAGACTACGATTACAGTGTTGGATAAACTACGATTACAGTGTTGGATAAACTATGATCATAGTGTTGGATAAACTACGATTACAGTGTTGGATAAACTCTACCTCAACTTATCGTGCATAGCATGACGAGATTGTTCGTTTCCCTCACCTTGCCCGGCTTGTTCTGCATGTCGTTCGCAAAGGACTACGAAGCCCGCCTCGGCGTCGGCTTCAAAGAGAATGGCGGGAGGGGAAGTGAACGGATGGGCTGATGAGCAGGCAGGATGAAGGAAGAGCAGGCAGGCAGGCAGGCAGGCAGGCAGGCAGGCAGGCAGGCAGGCAGGCAGGCAGGCAGGCAGGCAGGCAGGCAGGCAGGCAGGCAGGCAGGCAGGCAGGCAGGAAGGAAGGAAGGAATGATTGCAGGCAGGCTGGTAGACAAGCGAGGAAGTAGGATACTGCAGACTTTTATGTGAGCAAAACATCTTGAAACATCGAGACTGAAGGACAATAGCTCGAGGCAGATCTTGTTTGTGTTCATCAGCCAAAACCTTTGTGATCCGTTCAACTGAGGCAGAGATTGCAACAAGAGTTGCAAATTGCAGGAGGTTTGATCTCTGCTGTATGTTGTTTTCATCCTGTTATTTAAATCTCCTTCGCGATGGCCATGTTTGACAATACTTTTGCTCAGCCCCGTCAGACTTGAGAGGAAACAAGCGAAGAGTGCAAGTTTTCTTGGACGTGACAAGATCCATCCTGTAACAGGATGAGGCTCCACATCGAGTGGTTGCGATTGCTGATGACCATGTTCATGCTCTTGACTATAGTGGCAACCAACCATGCCCGGTGCATCCTAGCAACCATCCAGTACAGCGAGAAGTACACAGACAGCACCTACGAGTACAGGTGAAGTCACATCAACAGAGGAGCCGGGGACATGACAGTGCTGGCATGCTGCAGACACGTCATCCTCCCCCAAGAGACTGCTCGCATGTGCCCCAAGAACAAGCTGCTGACAGAAACTGAGTGGAGGAGCCTCGGGGTGCAGCAGTCGAGGGGATGGGTTCACTATGCCATCCACAAGTTGGTCCCGTCGTCTCCTCAAGGATACTTCTGACACATCTCCGTGCAGGCCAGAACCGCACATCCTCCTCTTCCGTCGGCCTCTTGGAACTGATCCTGTACCTCCAGTCATGAGTTGGTTGTTGCGCTGACTGCGATACAGGTGACAGGAAAGGTAGTTGACAAGGCAGAGCAGAAGTGAAACGAACGTCTTGCTCCTCCGCTCATGCTGCGAACTCCTTACTGATCGTCCCCTGCGTTCAAACCCTTGCCTGCTCCAGCGGCCGAACGATGCCGAATGTTCTGGTGCTGGTGTCATGGTTTATTATCTCCTATTCCTACAACATTTTCTCTCCTTCTCTTCTTTCCTCCGCTTGCCTGTACACTTGTCTTGATATGTCAGTCGGAGACTATCGGCCTGTCTGAGGAGAACGGAGCTCGGTCTACCTGTATCCGTTAAAGATCCTTCAGTTGTGCTTGAATCGTCTCTCATAGTACTTGCTCATGCTAGAAACCAACAAGAAGGTGCAGGCGCACAAGACAAGACCGCACGCAAACACGGCTTGCTCGACTGTCGTCTCCTCCTCTAGGTAGACCATGGCTCCAAGGTTCAGCTGCCAGTTCGACTCTGTCCACACAACATGGGACATGTTGCGGTCGCCCTGAGACAAGACGAACTGAGACTGGTTGACATCCCATGCCACACCGAGAGGAAGAGCGTCTTGAAAGAAGGCGAAGGATCGGACGCACTTGCCCTGCAGGCAGCGAAAGTGCTTCACAGGCTGACAGGAGCCCGACGGATCGCAACAGTCGCAGGCTGAGGCTTCCTTGCTCGTCTCGTTCACTTCTCCTGGAGCAGAGGTGGCCATGGCAAGCTGCTCAAAGAGGAAGCGCTCCCTCTCGCTCGGGCCGCGCAGGGTGGGAGGCTGGTAGACGGACGTGTAGGATGAGGACGGGGCTTCCTGCTCCGAATGCTTCCACATGATCTTCCCTGCAAGCTCCCTCACCAACGTGCAGTTGGCGTGCAGGGCAGGAGCTTCAGCTCCTGTGGACAGGCTGTACAGGACCATACTCAGACGTGAAGCTGCCCGACACAAGCCCTCGGCCCGCAGCTCGGCTCCTCCGCTCTGAATCTTGTCGAAGCGGCTCTGATAAAAAGGGTTGGTGAAGTGGGAGCTGTATCCTGCAAGCAGAGCCCTTCCCTTGGGTGCCTTTGCCAACTTGCGAGCTTCCTGCTGCCCCGTCGCCTCCTCCAAGACGCTGCCCACAATGGTTGAGGGTGGGAATGGCAGGCCCTCGTCAGGGGAAGCGACTCCCGCAACCCCCGGGACGGAAGCTTGTTTGAGCACGAGCTCTCGAGCCTTCACTGAGGAATCGGAGGGCGAGCAGCCAGTATGGAAGAAGAGCCCCTGAGACTCTCCCAGCTCTCCACCGGCTGACGTCAGCTGGTCGACTTCAAGCACGAAGTCTATGGGGTTGTCCCGCAGCTGGACGATCTCGGGGGATAGCATGGGAGGGTCGACGCAGACATCGTTGGGAAGGCCGTTGGAAGGAGAGGTTTTGATCTTGCGGCAAGAGAAGTTGGCTATGTCACTGAGGAGCTTTCGGGAGCCTATATGGTCCCATTGCTCCCCTTGCAACAGCGCGAAAACGATAGGAGTACCCGCCAGCTCCTGCATCTTTCTTCGCACATCCTTGAGGGCATCGGCAGCAGCGATCAAGGCCACCACAGCAGATCCTTGGGAGGAGGCTCCCTCGGCAAGGTCATGGAAGAACGCGCTGGAGTCCATGGCTGCTGCTGCGACAATGATTCCTTGGGAGGGCGGAGGGGGGAACGAGGGAGAGTCGACGGACCAGATGTTGTACCCTCCCAAGGGCAGACACGTCTGCTTGCCGATGCAATCATACGAGGTCGGTTCCTTCTGTCGAGCGCATGTCGGCTGAGCCCATGACACTGGGTGGGTCTTGGAGGAGGTGCACTCGAACCCAAAGTCGCAACACGACCCTGCACAGTTGGGCCTGCAGTTGGGACAGCACGAGTCCACCTGTTGTAGCTCCCACCAGCTCTCCTGCTCGAGGCGGAAGCCTTGGAAGACGTCCATGTAGAAGTTCATCCTCACGACCAGGGCTGGCATCCAGGGCTTCACCTGCGCTATGAGCCCTTTGAGCTGGGCCGTCCTCGACGAGTTCACAGCGATGATAGGGAAGTTGAAACTCTGCTCCGAGAGGCTGTTCCCTGGGACGTTCCACTTCCCACTGCACCCAGATGGAGCTTTCTGCTCCTCACACTTGCAGTAGCGCATGGGGTTAGCTGGTGAGAAAACCCCCGACGTCGGCAGGTCGTCGGAGCGGGCAAGCAGGATACCTGAACATCTACTGGACTTCTTGAGCGCCAGCATGTTCTCTAGAGTGAAGAGATCCTCGTTGAGGAGGACCGCCCTCCTAGACACGTCCTTATCTTGAAACAAGGCATCCAGATCCGCCTGCTTTTCCGCAACTACCAACCTCCCTGCCTCCCCTCCTGCCATGGCCGACCTGCATCCCACGGCGCCCAGGTTGTTAATCAGTGTGGTGCATGAAACCTCGCTGTTTAGTTCCATGCGCATGATGGGTTCCGCCATGGCGGCGCTCGCTGCCGCCACCAACCACATGGCCCTCCATACCCACCGGCATGCTGGCATGCCCTGCCCGTAAATGCTCCCTGAGGCGAGCCCTGCAGCAAAAGAAACAGTGCTGTAATGATCACTTATCTTTGATGAGTAATCTATCTGTATGTAGTCTACTTTAACTTAACTTTAGTAGGTATCCACTTCTTACTGAGTCACTCGCGTGAGCTGCGGCCCGGGCCCAACGATATTGCCCGGGCATCGGGCCCCGGGCCCCGGGCCCGGTGTCGGCCGGGATGACTGAGAGGTTAACTTTAAAATCAACTACGGAATAACGGTCATCAATTTGCGAAGACAACACAGCTCCCCAATGGATGACCCACCCCTGTGAGTTCACCCTACCACCCCCCTCTCCCATCTGGTTGAAGTTTGAAGTGACACGTTGAACCATTCACTATGCCTCATACAGCGCATTTACTGAGGATCTCGTCCTATCAAATACCCTTATGTGCTCATGTCCCCTTTCTGGTCTGCCGCCACCACCACGACTGTGGTACCCCTACCCCCCTCTTTCCTCGACTGCAGGTGAATGAACCCCTGCAACGAGCTTAACTTTGAGTCTGTGTGCCTGCGAAAATTTTAAAAGCTTTACCTGGGATTTAATCTGTCTCACGGATGAGTTTTAAAAAATAGTTAACCCTATGAGAGCTATGCCTTTTGGGTCCTAGGAAATCATCATCTGTATGGGGAGACGAGGTCCTAGCATGCTTCAGGAGCAACCTGTTAGGCTGACAGGACCAAAACGACCTTAGCTGGTCATAGAAGGGCTATGTCAGTGGTCATAGCATCCTATGTTTGCACCGCGCGAACCTCTCAACCCCACCTCCATCACATGAGTACCCCCACAATTCCTGTTTGAAAGTACCCGTATCTATTCACTTTCACGAGCACCCTACCCCCCAATTTACCTGTAACAACCCTGTGACTTCCACCCTTTCGTCCGATTACATTCGCCTCCTCCACCCTCATTTGCAGTTCACATTTGTCCAGTGTGCTGTTCCTCTCCTCTTCTCCCTCTTCCCCCCTCTTCCCCTCCCCCCCTCCCCCCCCTCTCCTTCCTTCACTTGCCGATTCTGTTGGCTTTCCTCTGACCTCCTTCATTCTCTCTCCTTGCTTCTTTGAGTCGGAGTCTGGCCTCAGCTTGTTATTTCGTTTTCAACCGAACTCTAAACCTTCTGTTCCTTCCACTGTTGCTTTTCCACGAGCCAGTCCTCTATTCTCGTCATTATTGTACTTGACGTTGAAGCCCAATCCCTCGTCTGTGCTGGATGAACATCTTGGGCTGATTCAGTTCTTCTTAGTTAGTCCGCAGTAATTTGCCATCTACACGCAAACTCTTTCTGAAGATCGAGATGGTTAACCTCGCGAATCGAGTGGGATGCTTCTCCATGATCAAGTACTTTACTATTCGGGCACAGAGACCAGAAGATGCACACCTTGGTATCGAAGCAAAACTTATGTCCGGCAGTTTCCGCGAGCCTCAGTTCTGTATGCAGTACCCGCTACGTCCCGTAGGAAGTTTCTCAGTGATTGAGCAGCATGAGAGCATTCATGACAGGGTGAACAATACCTTCGTCAGCTGCAATTTCGAGATTGCTGAACCACGGCACGTACACGATCCTGCTGACCTCGTTAATGGCGGCTTGGAGTCGAACTATTCTTCAGCAACTTCAGATTTGTCGAGGGCATCGACTTTGGACTCTTGCAAGCCAGAAAATCATAAGCTTTGTCTGGATGGTTTTGAAGAAACCGAGCCAGCAATGGCAGCGGAAACCATTGACTTCATTGATATTCAAGATAACTCGACATTCCTGATGCAGAACCTTGTTGGTCACAACGCGACACTTGGCCAGCAATTCCTTGTTCCATTGAGGGCAAATAACAGCTCTGTAAAGCCTGGTAGACATTGCAGTACAACTTTCACGAAACTCCAACAAGTCGGCGCCAAGATCCAGCAGCGTCAAGAGCAGGTATCCGTCGTCCACAAACATATTTCAAACAAAGCTTTTCAGCCAAAGTCTCCCAAGGTTTTGAATTGCAGGAGATTGTACAATGTTCCACGACAGATCTACATGATGTAATCTGATTTTTAATGTATAGAAATTAGCTTCATTTGAAAACTTTTAAGATCAGCAAGTTCTCGATACCCGCTTTCCTTCTCATCACAACCTTTGTTCTGTACCCCTTTGTTCCCATCCACTTGGCAATCTGTCAACAGTTAGACGATGTCACTATACAGTTGTTTTGTGCCGAAAGCTTTGAAACACATCCTACCTCGTGCGGATCGTTGCTATCTAATGCAACCATGTACAGTCGTCCCTGGGGCGATAAGATTGTCTGTCGAGCATATCAGAAAGGATTCTCATGGCGAGATACTCAACCTCAATTTTCTCCAAAACTTTATCGACAACTTCCCTGCCTTTATCACCCCCAGCCCACGATCTCGCAATCCAAGAGCTCTGGTGAGAACACGAGTAACGCTGCAGATATCACGCGCGGATCCTTGTCAATACCTCGATCTCTTCATGAGGGGTTGGGACGTAGGGAGGATTGAAGAGCAAGACATCTATTCCACTCTGAGGTTGAGTCAGAAAGCATGAGGCGACACCAGGAGGCCTACGGGAAGGTTAATGGCCGAGAACAGGTCCATGTTGAGCAGGTCGATCTTGAGCTGTTCAGCATGCTCACTTACTCGCACATGCTCTTTGCAAGGGGGGGTAACCTCGTTAGCTTCAAACGTTCGGCGAGCTGCTGCTACTGCATGCGGGTTGATGTCGGAAGCTATGTACGCTGGGCCCTTGAGGTTCAAGGCTAGGAATGCCGTGATGCACCCCGACCCGCACCTGCACAACATTCAGGGGTTTGGAGGAGGAGGATAATTTCTTGATGTACCCGAGCTCAAAGACAAATCCAGGTCTTGCAGCTCTGATATCTTCAAGCTCTTTTTCTAGGGCATCCATGAAGAGGAAAGTATCCTCGGCCGGTTCGTAAACATGCTCCCAATCACTCCCTGTGAGCGGGATAACCTGCCACGGCGATTCAGTCCTTGCTGCATGCGTGCAGTATTGCTCCATCCACCGGATCTCGCTTCAATGATTGACCAGCCATGCCGTGACGCGATGCAGGGTGGGTTCCTGCGCTCGCCAGGACTGGGGAAACTTGCTGGAAGAGGAGGAGGATGGAAAGGGCGCGGGTACAAGTCGTCACTTTTCTTACTCTCTCGCAATCTCACAACCCCGAAGCTTCAGATCGATGCAGGTGTAAGAGCAACATGTTTCCTGCTTCTTTGACGATCTCAATTCTTGCGCCCTCGTGAATTCTCAACTTGACCGATCTGTGTGAGAACAGACTGAGTGAGAGAGCCGAACGGTCAGCTACATCTTGACACATCTTCCTCTTCCTCCTCCATCCTTCATCCCACCTCGCCTTCCTCCTCCTCCTCCTGGTCAACAGCTCCTAGCTAGAGTTGCATCTCGCATGTTGAGCTAATAATAGCATCAAAATTCGGACTTGAAATTGAAATTTCAACCAAATGGTCGAAAAATCCACAGATTCAAAGAGAAATTTGAATATTACATGGATAATTTGAATACTATATGGAGGATTTCTTTATTGTGGGTTTTCAAATAATTTATTGTAAGAATCGGAATGTTATTCCGATTGTGCAAAATGTATGGGATTTTTATTGGAATCCATAAACTTCTATAAATTCTGGTACACTCCGAAAACATTGAAAAGAGTAGTATATGATAGCTAATAAAAGCTTCGGGAAGAATCCTTACGTAAGAGACGAGAGAGGGGAAGGGGAGGGAGAGCAGGGGAGGAGGAGAGAGCGAGAGCGAGCGAGCGAGCGATAGAGCGAGGGAGAGAGCGAGGGAGAGAGCGAGGGAGCGAGAGAGAGCAAGAGCAAGAGCGAGAGCGAGAGAAAGAGAGCGAGAGAGGAGAGAGAGCGAGTGCGAGAGCAAGCGAGAGCGAGAAAAAGGAAGGAGCGAGAGAGAGGGAGAGAGAGAAAGAGAGCGAGAGAGCGAGAGAGCGAGGAGAGAGAGAGAGAGAGTAGAGAAGATCGTAGAGGACAGCTCTATACGGAAAAGAACCGGCGTGAAGGTTTAGATAGGCAAGGAGAGAATCGAAAAGACGGAAAGGCGGGGAGGGCGTAACGACGTGTCAGTCTTAAAGATCCTGCGAATGCCAATCTGATTGAACAACTTCGACCGACCGTGTCAAGATCTCCACAGCTTCTGGTTCAACGCTACCATTCGATTTGCTCTCTTCCGAACACGACAGTCCTCTGTTCGCCTAGTTTGTCACTGACACAACAAGAGACAAGATGAACAAGTTGAAGACGATCAGTTGCATGATGGGTGAGCATCTAGCTTTCGCTCACCTTTGTGACATGATTGTGCAGGAAAAACAACACCAAGGCTGTCAAGAAGTTATTCCTTCCACGTCCTTCATCCGCAGATGCGACGGATTCGCCCAGTCGCCCCACGTCTTCACATGCCATGGTTGCGACAGGGGAGGCATTTCTCGGAGGGACCAGAGAGGTTCGCACGATCGATATTGATGACAATGCAAAGATGGTCCTTTGATCATGTTCGCAGCGGCCCTGAGAGGAAGGAAGGCGCCGCCAATGCACAGAGCAAGGTTGATTGCACTTGGGGGTTTAAGAGCAGAGACGCTATCCTTGAAGTGCTCGACGACAACAGGCAGATCAGCCAGCAGATGGTTAGGACTTGCTTGTTGGGAGGGTGCCGAAGATCTCATACCTTCATGCTTCTAGCTTTTCAGTTCCATGATGCCCTTGAAGAAGTTGAACATGTAAAAAAGGCCTGTTGGGTGTTGGTGATATTCGCTGACATACTGCCAAGTTCGAAGGAGGGCATTGAGATGGGGACAATACACGCATTCTTGTGCATTGCTGAGATGTGAGATTGTAGTTTCCTCTTGTGAAGTCACCGAACTCATGGTGGCCAGGTATCGAAGCCGCGATGAAAGCAAGTTCGAGATTCACAGTTCTAGCATCTTGAACGGAGGCCTGGCCATGCAGTTTGCGAAGCAGGCCCAGATCGTAAGTCCGCTGTCACGTGAGTGTTAGCTCATACTGTGCGAAGGATGAAACACGCCGGATTGTATCCGTCGATTCAGTTCCGAGATGTACGTGTCGAGTAGCAGTTAACCGTCTGGCAGTTTTGGCTAACCGAGCTCCCCAGTTGAAGTCGTCGTTGCTGTACTCTATCGTCACCTTCGAAGAAGTCGTGCCAGACTTTGAAGGGTATCCTGAGCTTGCTTGTCAACAGCAGCCTGACTGGTCGTGCAGACATTGGTCTGTTCGATTCTTTGGCAAGAACATGCTTTCCAGTTTCATCACAGTCCGTGCTTTTTCCTCTGATACTCTCTTCCTGACGTTGGTGAACCGACTGCAGATTGCTTCAAGTTATCTTCAACTAGCTCAGACGATGCAACCTGTGATCTCAAGAATATCGTTTGTTCGATTCTTATCTCTGCACTCCAGGTTCATCTACAAGTGACCATGCATATTAAAGGAAGACAACGGATCAGCTTCGTCAACCTTGAACAGTGGGAGCATCGACCCCCCATGATAGATGAGACAAGCTCGGACGACACGGGCTTTGAAGACTTCGATCACGTTTGGTTGCTGGAAGCTATGATCGACTGGAAGGATTTCATGTGAGAGCAAGAGCCTGTTGTTGTTAGGGGAGTTCATGTTCGTGTTCATGTCTTTGTCTTCTTTTGCCCATTGTTTTTCGCTGTGGTAGTGGTGATCATTTGGATGATGGAAGGCGAAAGGCTAGAGAAGGAGGGAGTGAACCGGAGGAGAAGTTTGGTGACTGAGGAGGAGGAGGAGGAGGAGGAGGAGGAGGAGGAGGAGGAGGAGGAGGAGGAGGAGGAGGAGGGGGAAGGAAGGAAGGAAGGAAGAGGAGGAGGATAGAAAGTGTATTTGGAAGGTGTATTCGTGTGGTGGTTGCGTTCAGGACTCATCGCTGAGTGACTGGAGGGAGCGGGGGGTGGGGGGGGAAAGAAGAAAGAGGTCGAGCATCAAGCTTGGGGGCTGATCAACTTGAACAGACAAATGAATCAGATGCCGACCGGCTTCGAGTCCGGGGAGGATCACGAGAACATCCAGTACAGGTTGAGGGAGAAGAGACTAGGTTGATTGGCCCTTGACATGACGCCAGGTGGATAGTTAAAGACATCAACGAGCACATGGAGACAATCGGCGAGCAGAGCAAGTGGAACATCAGATGGTCGTGATATGCAGACTGATCTACTTGCTGACTTTTAGTTGCAAACAGGTGAACGACTGCAGAAGCTCTATGCAACACAGTGCAACCGTCCAGTGGCCTCCAAAGATGGCACGATGTGCATACTACTACAACACGATCCCACATAAACATGTTCATTCAAAAGTCGGATTGAGAGTCAAAGTAGCTGTAGTTTCCCATGCTTGTTTGCACGATGATACTTTGAAGCGCGGTCTTGAAAACTTATCGGGTTCTCGTTTGCATCATTCCTCTCCGATCCCTTTTGTCTTGTGCAGCTCGTACCAGTGATGATCCTATCAAACGACATCATCAGCATGTCCATCGTGAAACCACCTCCGGACCTTCTTCGATTTTCTCAGGCGCACGATGACTGTATCCTTCTTGACTCGGACGTTGCTCTCCTCAGGGATGATCTCTTCACTAAGTTTCGGAACTTGCAATCTATGGTTGAAACCTGCAAGCAGCTGTTAGATCCACATTCCCCGAGCTTGTTCCTTTCACACCCCTTTGTCCCATCCTCAACCTCCTCGCTTTCATTCTGCCCATCTCCTCCTCCTCTTCCTCCTCCCCCCGCCTCCCACCACATCTCCTCCTCACCGCATCTCCTCCTCACTTACCATTGTAGTTCATGATCCTGATACTGCAACTCCTCACGTCAAAATCCGCTGTCACTGAGCTCTCCGGCAGGTCGCCAACCTTGGGCATCGAGATGTAGACCCTGACAGCTTCCCGTCACCTCCAACCACTGCGAGTCGAGTTCCCTCACTTGACCCAGCCATCCTCGTCCTCGAACGAGTAGCTGCTGATTGTCTTGTAATGAATAATCTCCTCCTGCTTCGCAGCACGCGTGCGAATCTGCGGTCACATGAGCAAGTTTCCCCGTTACCCTCCTCCCCTCCGCCTGAACCTGCTTCGGCGCCTCCACTGGAGCTGGCGCCTCATCAGTGGCCTTGCGGGACCAGTAGTAGTAGGATTTGTCCTTAGCCTTCACTTTGGACAGCTCGATCGCATTCTTCACTTCGGATGAGTTCACCACAATCCGCTCGTTGTTCTCTGCCACCGAGTTAGAACTTCGCGCCTCATCCCCTCCTCCTCCTTCCCCACCCTTCATGGCCTCCTCAAGCGTCACAATCCAGATGTCATCTCCGTTCTTAAACGTCTTGGCGATCGGAGCGTCGGCAGGAACGACAACCTGCAGGACAGGTAAGGGGGAACTTTGACGGTTCCCTTCGTTCTCACCTGACCGTCTGTTCGCGCACACAAGGAGTACTTGTCCAGCCCTTCCACCTCTGAGTTGTTCTTGTGCTTCTCATTGTAGATCCTCACAAAGTCCTGCACAGCAGGTTACAAACAAGGACCGAGTATCTACCGAGAAAGACACCTCTATCAAGCTTCCCACGGTTTTGCCAGCGTCAGTGATCTGGAAGACTTGTGTAGCGTTTGGATCTTGTCTTGACGACGCAGCTGAATGTAAGCATTAGAAGCACATCCAAGGCTCGGCATACTGCCCTCACCACTCTCGTAATGAGCATACACTTTCATCTTTACTGTCTCCTTCTTGGCTTCTGAGCCGTTGGCGTGAGCCGAGGTGATGCTAGATTCGTTGCTGGACCCTGTTGCCGTTTAACCAGCTAAGATCGAGGGCAGGGAAGGTCTTACCATCCAGATTTCTAGGCTTAGAAGACTCCAGGACGTTAACAAATACATCATCTCCAGCTGACACATAGTCTTTCAACTTCGCATCTTCAGGTATGATTTTGCTGAAGGAACCCCGTCAATGAAGATCAAGTACCAGATATTCTTTGACAAAGAGTGCATTCAAACTCAACCAAACTGATCGTTACATCCCACATATCAAACTCACCTTCCAATCTTCAACTCAATCTTCGCAGGCTCCAGAAAGCACTTGTGCCCGTACTTTGAGTTGTACTTGGAGCAGAAGAAAGCCTTAAGGTCCGCGCAGGATGGAGGCTTTTCCCCTCCTTCCACCAGGGCCTCATCGATCATGAAGGGACTTGTGTATGCTGGTCTTTCCTCCTCTCCTCCCTTCTCGTCCTCCTCTACATGACAGTATCCTTTCCCTCCCGGCATTGCGAGTTCTCTAAACCACGACCACCCACCAGTCATGATACCACCAACTCGCCTACCCCCTACCTACTCCAAGTCCTCGAATCACCCACCCTGACTGTATTGGCGGTTCAGCACCCTACCCCTCCTTCCATCCCAACGCATCATTGGGCAATTTCGATCAAATGACTGAAACCATGTTGTTCAATTTGAAACTATCATTAACTTAATTTCAAATTATCTATGAAAAAAACTTCCAGAACTTCTGGTTGGATGGGGGAGGTCCAACCCTACCCCACTTTTCGAAATCGACAATTTCATAAATTCCACGTCAAATAACAAATAAACTATAATACGATGTTTGTATTCCATCAATAGACTACAAAAGAATCAATATTCAATTGGCACCATGCACAAAGCCCGAGACTATAGAAACCTTGCTGCCATATCCTTTCACTGTAGTGATACTCTGGGGCAGGCTCGTAAAATCCTTCGGCCCCCATCACCATGCTGCGCCTCCTAAGCGTCGGTCTGCTGCTGGCAGCGCAGGGGTCGAGCATGGGCTACGAGCTCAAGAGATTCGGGCTAGGATCCCATGCTCGCCTTGCTCCTTGCGTTCAGCCAGGCTTCGTTAGCTTCTCAGCCCTCCCCAAGTTTGCAATGCGAGCCCCGAGCGACCTGGCGGTTGCTCGTCTCCGTCCCAAGGCTGCTTTCGCTGTGAGAAGAGCAAGGCTCGGTTGCCGCTCCTTGGGCATGATGGCTGACGAGGGAGAATCTCCGCATGCATCAGTAGACAGCGACGAGGCTGAAGCTACTTGGACTCTCCAGGACGACCTAGAACGAATCCGTGCAGCACTGGATCCTGGATCCGAAAGCGGCCGCAAACTGCAGGAGACCATAGAGAAGCTGGAGAAACTCAGCGATGCTGCCGTCCAGCCCAAGTCCACCAAGTTGTTCAAGTCGGTGAAGAAGAGGACAGGGGCATTCGCTGTCATGGTTGAGACTTGTCTGGAGGAAGGGAGCGAGCAGGAGGTGGTGGACCTGTCGCGACAAATCCGGCAGAGCAAATCATCAGGGATCATGATAGACGTCAGGAACACTTTCTCCTCAGATGGAAGACAAAGCTTCGATCAAGTATTCATGGAACAAGTGCTGCACCATTGCAAGCCTGCTGACTTGTTCCACAGATATCCCAGGAGCAGAGATCGGCAAAGGGAAATTTTCCAGGGCCATGCCCGATTGTTGTTCGCCATCGATCTATTGCACATCCATGGCAGGTACCTCAGTCAGCTACTGGAGGACAGCTACGTATGCTGACCTGTTCCTGCCTGTCAGGTTGCCGAGATCTCGTGTGCAGGAGCAGAAGGGGTCGTGTTGTCCTGTGCCGCACTGTCCGATCAGGAGTGGTATCACCTCTGCTGTCCTCACAAGAAGCACCACCACGTCTCTCCCTGTCTATCACCTCTTCCTTCAGAATCCTTTCGGCTCCTCGAGATTTCTCTCTCTTTAGTTCACCGAGACTGACGTCGATGGCTGACCGTTGTACCTCGGCAGGGGCTCAAAGCTGATTCAGAGCTGCAACTTTCTTGGACTTGGTCGGGGCTCTTGTCTTGAGTTGCAGCGTCTCGTGATGACTCTGAACTTCCAGAGGTCCTTGTGGAAGTATCCGATGAGGACGAAGTGAAGCAAGCTGTGGAGGTTGCGGCGTTAAGGCTGACTTCGACGTGATGATCCTTTCCTGTCAGGCTGGAGCAAAGATTGTTTGTGTCAGAGGGGTTGAGAGTGTGGAGGAGGCTGTCATCCTCAGGGCGAGCATCCCCGACGTGCGTTGTTGGCTGGTGCCAAAGTGTGGAGTCCTGACAAGTCTTGCAGACTTGCGCGGCCGTGTGTGCTGTCCCAGCCCAACAGGAAGACAACAATGAGGTTTCTTCTGCTGTTTCCGCTGCCTTCCCCTGTGATTGGTTTTCCTGCTCTCAGATAGTTGAGGTCGAGCGTCTGAAACAGGCCAAGTATGATGCAGTCATCCTCATGGACGCAGCCCTCTCCGCTGGCCCGGACCGTTACTACGTGCAGTTCGCACTCAACGAGATTCTTGTTGGTCTCCACGCCCCATCCTGCACGGCACTGACACGTGACGATCCCTTCAGAGCAAGAAGAGCAGCTCGTACTCCTTCGGGACGATGGGAACGTCAGGAGAGGTTGGCCCACATCCCACCTCTCTCGTCGCTAATGCTCCTCTCAGCCCGATAAGCCGCCCCCCGGCATGATGCCGGCAGCGCAAGAGGCGGCGAAGAGGAATCCAAGGTGAGTTGGGGTGTCGCTACGACACTTGCTGACAAATCTTCTTGCCTGCCTGCCTGCCTGCCTGCCTGCCTGCCTGCCTGCCTGCCTGCCTGCCTGCCTTCCGGGCCCGCCTTCTCTCCATCGCTCACTGACTCTCACAAAGGGCATGGGCGAAGGCGCAGCGGGAGGCGAAGAAGATCGTCTCCGACTACAAGAGGGGAGTGAGGTATGGAGGGTTGGAAACCGTCGTACTATGTATTTCTCTTGATCTCTTCTTTTTGCAGGGTACTGGACAAGTCAAGACAGTTCTAAGGAAATAAAACCCGGGCCGCGCCGGCCCCGGGCGGATCCGTTCAATTTTTTGCTGGCCCGGCGCACTGACAACCGTTGAACCGCAACACTGTCAGCGAGCTCACTGAGTCAGGATTCCTCACTGAGTCGGGATTCCGAAGTTTGCAAGCGGCCCGGCCCGGGCCCCGGCTGGCCGGAACTTGGCAAATCGCCGGGACCGTCACCCGGTCGGCCCGGCCCCGCCGAGTTGAGTGAGTGCATGGTCACTGAGGCGGACCCCTCTTGTTGCCCTTCGCCCCTGAGTCCATGGCGGGGCAGATGTCGAGCGGTCGCATCTCCCCAGCCGCGTATGTTGTGCTCCCCACCGTGAGCCTCCTGCTCTCCCCTCCTCTCCCCCTCACATTCCAACGCTCATGCAGCATGCTGAAAGGCCTCTCGCTGCCCACTGCTCGTCGGCTGCTGACGACGAGACTCATGCGTGAGAACGAAGGAGGAAGGAGAAGAGCGGGGGAGGTGAGGATAGAGAAGGTGTCGGACAAGCACGAGGCCCTCCTGGACCTCATCCGAGCTTCTGTGCAGGACAACGAGTTCTCGCCCTATGAGGATGTTGAGGAGGCAAAAAGGTACAAGGAGGGGTTCTCGTACTACCTCGCCAGCCTCTCCTCCTCTGGCGAAACCTGCGGCTTCTTCTCCATGGGATCATCTTTTCCCAGGAGAAGCTCGCACGTATGCAATCTAGACGTCTACACAGTCAGGTCGTACAGGAGGCAGGGGATCGGATCGATCATGTGCATGGAAGCGCAGCGCATAGCGAGGAGCGAAGGTGGAGGGAGGAGATGAGCTTACAAAGCTGACGTGTCGCAGGGTTCGAGCTCCTGTGGGCGCCCCTTGTGTTTGTGAGCAATACTGAAGCTTGCGAAATGATGAGAGCGATGAACTTCCGCCTGTTGTCTGTCTTGCCGCGCGCAGGGAGGCTGAGAGATGGGAGGAGCAGGACGGACGCGATGCAGTTCTACCTGCCCCTGCAGGAGAGCAAGCAGAAGCCCGCTGCTCGCGCGCTGACTTCAGAAGGGACGGATGATGCACGAGACGAAGAGTGGATGAAGAGGGCGATGGAGCTGGCGGAGAGAGCGAAGGAGGGAGGTGAGATTCCTGTAGGAGCTGTGGTTGTCTTAGGAGACGACCTTGTGGGAGAAGGATGCAACATGATACGAGCAAGCGTTGATCCGAGTGGGCATGCGGAGATGATTGCGATCCGTCAAGCTGCTCAGCGGCTGGGAAATTACAGGTGAGGGAGGAAACGTTGAAGATGAATATGGATATGAAGAAGATGGTGAAGGTTAAAGCATTGTGGAGGTGGAGGAGGGGGAGATCAGTTTGATAGATGTTACAACTCGAAGAGGAGATTGGTGTGATAAATGTCATAGCAATGGTGATGGTGATAATGATGATGATGACGACGATGACTGCGTCAAGCATGTGCATAGAGACGTTTGTGGAGTGGAACAAAAATAATTTCATTCTGCCAGGCTCACGCAGTGCACTCTTTATGTCACCTTGGAGCCGTGCTGCATGTGTGCAGGAGCAATCATCCTTGCAAGGATGAAGCGAGTTGTGTTCGGTGCAAGAGACGTCAAGACAGGATGTGCTGGCTCTGCTCTCGACCTGATCGGGCTTCCGAAGTTCAACCATGTCGCACGAGTGAAGGCCGGAGTGATGGAGGATGCATGTTCGAAACAGTGAGGGCCATTTTCTTTCCTCCTGTGCCCGGACTCTGATCTTTCCTTTCAGACTCTCTGATTTCTTTGAGGAGAGGAGAATCGCAAAATTGAAGGATAAGGAAGGGAAAGCAGGCTAAGGCCGGGGAGCAGACGAAGTTTTTGTTTGTAACGCTTCGAAGCTGTTAATCTTTGTGTTGGTTCACTCCGCATTCAACCTACATTGTCCGCGTCCATGTCCGAGCAATTTCTGATGGCATAAAGCAGTTTCTCTGTCATCACCTAGAGTTGGTGTCACTGTCACTTTCATCGTCATCGTCATCGTCATCATCATCATCATCATCGTCATCGTCATCGTCATCGTCATCGTCATCGTCATCGTCATCGTCATCGTCATCGTCATCGTCATCGTCATCGTCATCGTCATCATCGTAGTCATCCCCTCCACTTTCTCCATCAACTCGATCTTGATTATTTTCATCTACATGCAGCACTCCCCACTGTCGTACCTCAATCGAAGAATAAGCAGGAAGATGCAGGGTGAAGAAGCACGTGTCTGCCTTGGGTAATCTAAAGACAACTAGTGATCAAACAGAAAAAATGACAATATGAGAGGAAGGTGGAGGAACAAAGAGGAATGATAGGAGAGAAAGACTACAAGAGGACTGGAAAGATGGAGGAAGGAATGGAAAGAAGGATGCGAGGGGGGAAGGAGGAAGGAGGAAGGAGGAAGGAGGAAGGAGGAAGGAGGAAGGAGGAAGGAGGAAGGATGATAGGAGCAGCACCGATCGTCCCCTGGAGGGAGCACATGAATCTTGAAAGTCTCTTCGAAGTCACTCGCTCTTGGCAGTCGACTTCTCCCCCAAACAAAGCGGAGGAAGCGCAACCGGTCCCTCTGACTGAAACCTCCCAGGACCCTCCACAGGTCCTCCACCACCTCCTTCGCATCCCCGTCCGTGCGGAAGATAGCATGCTCCCTCAGTAACTCCAGGTCGACCTCCGCCTGACCCGTCACCATGCTCTCCAGCTCACTCCAGTGCAGGAGGAGGAGCGAGCATGGCTGGACGATCTCATGAAGACCCCTTCTGATCGCTGACACCTGCTCTCTGCTCTCCTCAAGGCGGATGCGGAAAGCAGCGCGCGCCATGGCGGTCCTGCCTGCTGCTGTGCTGCAGCCCGTCGCCTCCTCCGAGCTCAGCAGCACCTTCCTTCCATCGCTGAGAGAAACCTCCATGGTGCCATCAGCCAGCTCCCACAAGCCGCTGCTACGCTGCTTGTCCTCGTCCTCGTCCTCGTCCTCGTCCTCGTCCTCCCTCATCATCCTCAGCAACACCCTGCCCGTCATTGTGTCGACCTGCATGACATCTGCGTGCGAGACGGGCTGCTGAGCAAGAAGCTTCCAGAAGAGAGGAGGAAAGTTGAGGTCCAACGGCATCCCCGTCCTGATCGCAATGCCCATCATCCTCCCGAGAAACTCAAAGAGGGAAAGATTATGCGGAGAGGAGGAGGAGGGAGACGGGAGGAGCTTGTCCTGGTTCGGTAACGTGCCTCCTTCGTGCTTGTTGGGGCAGGGGATCAGCAGAGGTAGTTTGCCTTCCTCTAGCTCAGCGCATGAGGAGGAAAGGCTCTCCCTGTACGGCCCTCCGTATCCCTCCGCACCCTCCCCCAGGAAGTGGACGAGGAAGGGCATGTCCTGCCTGCGGAAGAGAGCAGGAGGGAGGAAGGAGATCTGACTATAGAGCTGCTGGAAGACCGTGACGTTGCAGTGGCGGTCGACCACGACTGTGACCTGCTGTGATTTGTTGCTCAGATGCTGGAAGCACTGTGACATGTGCTGCTTTTTGACGTCGGTGAAGACAAGATCCCGCAGTCCATAGAGGCTGTGAGCAAGCGACCCGGCAGTACCGACGAGCGACAGGTCGACGAGGGAGAAGATGAAGTCGGCGAGAAGAGAGTTGAAGGTGAGGAGCATGGAGGACCGGAACCGGAGCAGCAAGGAGGGTAGGTGCTGTATCTTGGCTCGATCGTCCGCCTTCAGCGCATGCGCCTCGTCGACCGCCTCCTCCGCCCTGTTGAGCACGTCCCCCATGACGAAGCCAGCGGGAAAGAAGAGGGAGGAAGGGGAGGCGATGGAGCCAAGGTTGTGGACCTCGGGGTTGTGGTTGACGAAGTTGCCCAGCAGGTCATCTACAAACCTGTCGACGTTGGCGAGGCAGCTGACAAGATTCTCAAGCACATCCCTGTGGTTGCTGAGTATTTCCAGCCGTCCTTGCTCGGAGTAGTCTGGGAAGACAAGGAAACGATATCCCCAGTTCGATCCCTGCTTGCCGGAGAAGTTGTAGACAAACTTGCTGCCCTCCATGACGAGGAAAGATTTGCCCTTGCAAGCTTGCTGGAACTTGGTACCGCTCAACTTGTGCACTCTCGACGAAGACGACGAGGACGAGGACGAGGACGAGCCGGGAGAAGACGCAGAGGAAGCAGAGTCGCAGTGCAGTCTTGCGTGCTCGTCCTCCTGGAACTTCTTGTGGAAGGTCAGAAAGTCGTCAGAGTCTGTAGCACATCGCCTGTCAAAGATTATCTTCAGCCGAGCCGCTCCAGGGAACTCGACCACCCCCTCCTCCCAAGTCCCTCTCTGATACGGGTGTTGCTTGCTCTCCTTGATGCAGAAGGGAGTGACAAGGTTGATGAAGCTCTCGCACAGGAAAGAATGTGACAGCGAAGGCAAACCGTGCTTGTCCGACAGCGAGCTCAGCGCTGAGGAGAAGATGAGCACCTGCTCGGCAGCCTCCATGCTGCACACAGACGTCGCCGAGATCTCTACTCGCTGCCTTGCTGTGCTACTCAGTTCGCAGAACCTCGCAAGCTCCTCCGTCTCCTCTTGCCCGAACCCAGCAACGGCACAGTCTCCCTCCTCCCCCCCCTCCACTCGCGCCTGCTCCCCTCGCTCCCGCGAGCTCCATGTCAGGTGGTTGTGCAGGAGCTTGTTCGGGATGTCAGTGGGGACGAAGCGCAGGCACGTGAACATAGTCTCCATCAGAGTCCTCAGAAGGATCGACACGTCGCTGGGGCTCTCGACTTCATGGAGAATGCGATACCTCAGCTCCTCGGCGGAAAGATCCAGCAGGTGTGTTGTCATGATGACCAGGCTGTCCTCGTTGCTGTGCTGGACGACCGGGTGGAAGGGGAGGAGGCGGAGGATGCTGTTGATGGCTCTCATAGCCTCTACCCGCACGGAGGTAGAGCTGCGAAAGTTGGAGGACAAGCTCATCAGCTCCTCGACCAGGTCCACGAGCTCCTGAGAGGGAGCGGAGGGAGGAGGTGAGAGGAGCAATGTAGAAGTCATCCGGAGCACACAGACTGCTGGTAGGGATGATGGGGATACGAGCATCTTGTACCCCCAGACGCTCTCTTCGCTCTTCCCCACTACCTTGAACCAGAGGCAGTTGCCGGAGATGTCGATGGGGGAGAAGGAGTTGTAGCCCTTGCCGCTGATGGAGGCTACCAGATCACTGCAGTCTGCATCTCGAAAGATGAGTAGCTTCTGCCTTGCGCCGAGTTGACTTCTCTTGTCGAACACGACGCTGATCTGATAGTTAGAACGCACAGAGTGAGTTCAGGTGATAGCAACAGTTGTACATGTTACCCTGGAGCAACTGGCAATGTCGATGGAAACACGCCTTGACTTGCCGTCAACAGCCCCATGGAAGGGATGTGATGATTCTGCTACCTTGACTGCAGCTGAAACATCAGTCGCTCCAGTTGTTGTTGCAGCAAACTCACCGTATTGCTCGTGATGCTTGTTGACTTGTGCGATCTCTGCCGTCAGCAGCGCAGCAACCATGTTGCGAGATCCAAGATCCGCTCCTCCCTCCTCTCCTTGACAACGTTGACTTGTGCTGCTGACTTTGTGATTCATCTGCATCATAGCTTGCAGAGCGCGGACAGGGGAAACTAGCGTGGTCGATGGATCTTTTGTGGAGTTGACATGTTTGCCGATGATGTTCAAACACTTGCCGGTTGTCTCTTGTGTGAAACTGACATCTGAATGGTAGGTGGAGAGCAAGGGTAGACTGCAGATCACACAATCTCGCAATGTCGTCATGTACATCTCACTCCTGATCTTGCAGAGACATCGCACGAGCTCATTACCCTGCAGTCTCATGGCAAGGCAGAAAGTGTGGAGAAGGAACTTGTTGGGGCGAGCGAGGCTGGCAACAGGGACCTGAAGGATCTGTGGAGTGTTGTGGTAGCATCCGAGGAGGTCGAAGCAGACTGACGCTGTCTGCGAGTCTTTGTGGATCGCTACCACCAGCCCGCAACTGCCCCTCCTTGCGTTACCCAGCATCTTGAGATCCTCTGCGCTTCTGAGGTCCCGTTGGTACTCGTAGATGCTGCCGAGTTTGATCTCCACACAGTCAGTGCTGTGCTCGTAGCTATCGGGCTCGAAGCATTCCTGCCGGGGGAGGAAGTACCTGCAGCAGAAGTCTCCCTCCAGCTCTTCTTCCTCGGCCTCGTGCCCTTGCTCGGACGAGGAGCAGGATGCTGCTGTGGCATCCACGTCCATCACTTGGGGGTTGTCGATCACGTACTGAGCGGAGGAGTCGAGGAGCCAGGCGGCTGCTAGTTGGGCGTCGTCCCGGTTGAGCTGTAGAGCAACCAGGCAGAGCTGGTGGGGGTAGCCCAAGGCCGCCAGGTCATTGGCCATGGCAGAACGCTGACCTTGTCTGAGGTCCTGATCTTCGTTGGGGGGAGAGGGAGGAGGGGCAGGGGGAAGAGTTTCTTCAAGGTTGTTGTATGCAAGTTGAGGAAACATGATGCTGTTGCTGTTGCTGATGTTGATGTTGATGTTGTTGTTGTTGTTGTCGTCGTTGCTGTTGTTGCTGCTGCTGCTGCTGCTGCTGCTGTTGCTGTTGGTTTGAAACAGGTGATACATGTACAACTTTTCCATTATTGTTCCTTCGAGATGACGGCACTGATTCCATTCCGATGTTGTCAAAGAACAAGGGCTTTCAGGATCTGCCGCGTCGTCTACAAGATCTCTCCAAAACACCACGAGCTCTGAGACATCAAAAATGTTCTTTGTGCTGCAATCAGCTAGCAGATTGTGAATGGACTTGATTGCAAACAACGACATCTGCCATATGATTGCTCTCCTTTCCTCAACATCTGTGCTGCCAGCTATCAACATTTCATCATGATCTTTCTCATGCTTTTCTTCATTGTCATTGTTGCCTTGTGTTTCAAATCGACACTTGTACTTCCGTCTTATGCTGCTGAGCTCATTTAAGGCCGCAATCAGGTGTGGGAGGATGTCGTGAGAGGGAGGAGGAGGAGCAACGTTGTCAACAACCTCAAGCTTGTCAATGTGGACAAGATTTCTGTCTGTGGACTTGGGATCATCTATCAGCTCGACGTGGCAAGAGTCGAAGAGAAAGTTTGAGACGACGACTTCTTGTCTTTGATTGTTGTGATTGTTGTGATTGTTGCTGTCTGTGCAAGATGATGGTCTTTCTGCATGACGATGTCTAACTTTTGACCCAACACGGAAGAAATCAACCTGTCCTCCAAAGATAGCAAGAGAGGACATGGCAGAATGAGGAGAAAGGAAGAACTGCTCCTCGTCTTTTAGGCTTGCAAGACTTTTGATGATTGCCTCTGACGTCACGTCTCGCCATGTCGTCTTCCTCAACAAGGCTCTGAGAAGGAACACACACTCTGCTGCAACAGACCAGTGAAGTACTTCATCTCGCTCGTCGAGGATTGTCTTGTCTGCCAGACTGAACTTCTTGCACGAGTGTGAGAAGAGAGAAACTCCAGAAATGCTCAACAGCCGATTGATTGTCATCTCCATCACTGCTGATGAGCATGACAGGAATGGCAGAACCTTTTGCAGCATTTGCATGACGCTCACTCTCACTCTTGTATCCCCGAACTTGAGAAACTGGAAGAAAATCTCCACTGATTCCCAAGAAGACAACAAGCACATCAGTTGCCGATCATAACAAGTCTTCTCGATGAAGTTCGTCCATTCCAGCATCTCTGACCTGAGATCACTGACATAGTTCGTCATCGAGTTACAAACATTCTGACGAAGATGTTGGACTCCTCCCATCTTGACGCAAATGTCTCTCATACGTCTCCAAACGCTATCATAACACCTGGACATACATTCATTTTCTTCTGCATGGACATTGCAGAGAGCAAAAGAGGAGACAAGACGCAGGACGGTCTGAGCTGAAAGTGAAAGTTGTAACGGAGGAAGACAAATCCAGTCAGGTTCCAGTTCCATGTCCTCGACATGATCAGTGGATGTTGGCTGCCAAGGAGTTGTCACAGCAGTACTTGTGGAAGATGTGGATGTTGTGGTTGCTGAAGTAGAAGTAGAAGTAGACGTTGATGTTCTTGTTGTTGTTGTTGATGATGATGATGATGATGAGAGGAGTTTGATTCCTCTGATCCTGCTGTTACATCCAGTGTCCTGGTTCTCATGCACCACAATCCTCAAAAGACAAGTCTCAATGGCGTGTGTGGTAGAAGACAAGATATTGACCCATGCTCCTGGGCCTTGTCTGTGATGATACTTGGCGACTTGATACAGATCACTATCGCTGCTGCCGATCTTGACGGAGATGCTCTTGGGAGTGAAAGAACGGTCTTTCAGGTAATCGAGGAAGACAAGTACCTTGTTGATCTTGACGATGCCAGGGAATGCAAACTGAACCCAATGGGGTCGGGAGCCGTCTGACTGCCAGAAACTTTCCATATCACTGTCGACAAGATTTCTTGCGAGCAGGCTGGCAGAGGAGACGGTGATGTGAGAACGTAGAGTTACATCTCTGCTCAGGTGCACGATCGGATCTCCCAGCCAGCCCACGTGCTTTCTCACGCAGCTCCACAAAACCCTCACCATCTTATCGTTGTGCTCGAGGACATTCAGGTCAACATGAGCAAACTTATCTTCAGACTTGAGAAGTGTTCCCTGGAACCAGTAACCATGCACCTCCCACATGTTCTCACAACTCAGATTCTCCTCCTCCACGCTCCTGTCTGCTGTTATGAACACGTCCACCTCCTTGCCAACAATTCGCCCGCAAGCGACTTGTTCATATCGCCTGATAGATTTCTTTGCCACCTTGAAGGTCCTTGTTGTCTTGGTCAACTTCTCAACCCTCACATTCTCATCATCGATCTCTCCAACAACTCGAACGGGAAAGAAGAAAATTCCATTCATCTTCAATTCCTCACATTCTCCAACCATTCGGACCTCAAAGATTCCTTCATAACAATCTGACTGGGCCGCGACCTTCTCTGTTCGCATTTCTCTCTCAAACACACTCTCGCACACCTTCCGAACGTTCTCAACATTGTCTCGCAACAGCTTCTGCCCTGGTTTCTCACTCATGTTGAGCATCGTTGAGACAAGACTGAAGAAAGATTGTACAAGCTCTTCGCACTTCAAGTCTGCTTTCAAAATCCTCGTTGACAAATCCAGCAACAGCAAGAACATCGTCTCAACAATGCTCTCGTACTTCTCAGTCTTGCACACTGCCAACGATTGCAAACTCCCTGAGCTGAGCGAAGATGTCAAGGTACGAATTACATCTGTGAAAACATCAAGATCCAGGTATGGTTGTTGCAGGATGTGCCTGAAGATGCCTGTAGCATGTAAGGTCTTGTCAACAACCTCATTCATTGCAATAATGCTGCGGAAAAACTCCGACGAGTCATGATCTTGTTTCATGAAGTCGACAACATCATCGACGAACTTTGACTTGTCCATGTTAGACGTCGGTTGCAGGAGGCAAAGGAGCTCAATGACTCTACATCTCATCGTCGTCATGATCCGCATGTAAGACAAGTTCGACTGTGTCTGCGAGCTGACGGAGTTGTCAAGGTTGAGAAGACTCATTTTGATCTCCTGGTGTTTGTGCAGAAAGAAAGCTCTCAATTTCATCTTTGCAGCTTGCAGCAACTGCATGTGAGTTTGTTGTACATCTTCAAGTGAGTTCTGCAGTAGAGAAATGACGGTGCTTGCAAACAGCTCGTCGATCAGAGTTACAAACTGCTGCCGCAAACGCACTTGTTCCTCCATGTTCCCCTCGCTGTCTTTCTGCATCATAGTTGCAAAATGCAAAGAGTCTTCAAGGACTTGTCTTGTGCCTGAAAACATTCTCGCAATGATTTCCGAGCAACGATCCTGCGTCTCTCGGATGCTGCTGATGCTCTTCAGCTCCCTCAGAATATCATGGTAAGTTTTCCTCACTCCATGCTCAAAAACTCGGTGAGACAAACATGTAGAGACGCTCTCGACATCCCGGCCTTGACTCATCATCATCGTCTTTGCACATCTTGCAGCCAGCTGCATCTTCATGCTCGAGATGATATGAACGGAAGAACGTGTCTTAGTGTGATGTCCAACAACTAGACATCGGAACCCCCACCTGTCACTTGCTATCTGCTCCGACGTCTCAAATGCAACTTTGCAAGAGCAGCCAGGAATGAAGATTGACATCTTGTGGTTCCGAACAGAGATGGTGTTGTCTTTTGTGAGAGAAGACTTCGATAGTTTGTGGGAGAAGGAAAAGGTCGTTGAGAGACTCTCTGCAAGAACCTGTTCATCGTGCAACAGTCAACTCATGCTGAGATAGTTTCATGATGACAGTCTGTTCAGACCTTGAGTTCATCGGAGGGAGAGAGATCAGTTCTCGGATCGATCTCAACAGTCAGAAAGTCTGCTTCGGGGATGTTGACCTAGAGGCGATGGATGGTTAGAAGTGCTCACGGGGAAAACTATGATGCATAGCAATGAGATGAGATGAGATGAGATGAGATGAGATGAGATGAGATGAGATGAGATGAGATGAGATGAGATGAGATGAGATGAGATGAGATGAGATGAGATGAGATGAGACGAGATGAGATGATCAGCACAAACAAGTCAAAGGGGCAAAGCAAAAGCAGTAGACAACACAAACAACAAGTAGCACGCACATAAGTTCACACACAAACATCATCATCATCAAGACAAGCAAACATGTCGTACATTATAGTTCTCCCTCTCGCAAGCCCGATAAGGATGTGGAGACTCGATGATCACTGAACTTCTCCTCCTCTCCTCGCTTTCATCCTTCATCGTCGACCACCTCGTCTCCTCCCCCTCCTCCTCCGCTAACCTCATTCTCATCAAGACAGGAAGCAGCGCTTGCGCGAACATCTCAGACTGGACGAACAAGAACCCTAAGGAGAGAGTTCCTGGGACCACCAGAGCGAACATCGCATCGTCCTCCAACGCCAGCCTCAGGTCCTCCTTCGACAGCCTCTCCTTCAGCGTTGCTGACCACTCATCCGCGCTCTCCATGATCCTGAGGATGGTGGGCAGGAGGCAGCCATGCAGGAGCATGCGGCAGCTGGTCAGGTCCTCGTTGTCGAGGACGTAGCTCGTCACCTCCCGGACCAGGCTGAGGATAGCTTTAGCCATGAGCTCGTGGTCGAAACCCTCCATTCTCCTGATAGGATTCATCGTCAATACCATCAGCCCGGTCATCTTGCAGAAGCTGGAACAAGATGTATCGACGCGCTGCTGCTGATGCTGCTCCTCCTCCTCCTCCTCCTCCTGCCGCTCCTGCTGCTCCTGCCACTCCTCTTCCTCGTCACCGCTGGTTTGAGACTTTGGGATCAAAAATCGAGTGAAGGTGACGTCTTGGGCTGCTGCTCTGAGAAGCGCGTGAAGGAGGAGACGGTCGCCTGCTCCGAGGGTTTCTCCCGAGAGAAGACGAGAGAGAAGCTCGTGGAGGAGACGAACCTGAATAGAGAGAGTAAGGAAGAGGAGAGGAGAGGAGAGGAGAGGAGAGGAGAGGAGAGGAGAGGAGAGGAGAGGAGAGGAGTGGAGAGGAGGGGAGAGGAGGGGCGAAGCAGGGCAGGGCAGGGCAGGGCAGTGCAGGGGAACTGACGGCAAAGAGACTAGAAGAGAGGATAGGAGCTCGGCGAAGGAAGAAGACAAGAGGAAAGTGGCCATAGCAAGCTTTTCACCTGCTTCTCCCCCCCGGGCGAGATGATTCCATACCCATCGATAATGATGCGACAGCACTCGTGGTGAATGGGCGTGTGCTGCAATGAGGCAACCCCGATCAGATCCCTGACGAGAGGAAGCAGGTCGATCAGGACAAGCTTGCAAGCGTCGATTTCACTGCCCGCCTGTGATGCTGCGGTCAGAAGGGAAATGGCAAGAGGAGAGATGGACAACAACCTTACTTGTTGACGGGTTTGATGCTTCCTCTGCATCCCCTCCACTTCCCAGCTGCTGCTCAGCTCCTGCTGAAGAGATCATGCTCTTGAGCTCAACCAGGTTGAAGTAGAGGATCCTGAGAGTGAACGTAATGAGCGTCTCAACCGCCGCGTCATATCGCTGGTTGTCAAAGTTCGACAGGATGTTCTTGACTCCCGTGAACGTCTCCCTGCAAACTTCGATGCACCAGGGGAACCAGGAAAAGTTTCCGACGTCGTGAGGAAAGACGATCCTGTCCTTGACCTCTTCCTTCTTGAACAGACCCTCGAAGAAGGACCCGTCTCCCCTATGCGCTCGCACCCACGACGTACACATGAGCTCGACGTGCGCCAGGAGGATAAGGACTGAGAGCGGCGCTGACCGAGAGCGGCGTGCTGAAGAGAGGAAGTGCTCGGGCAGGGTCAGGAAGGCGACGGCGTCGCAGGGGTAGTGGTAGCTGGAGTCGTCCTGAGCTGAGAAACAGGTTTGACACCCTTCGACGTTTGCAAGGAGGTTGAGGGTGATGCAGGCGCTGGACTTGCTGTCCGGTAAGGAGGAAGAGGAGGAAGAGGCTGAGGAGGAAGGGGCGTTGAGACAAGAACGCAAGGAAGGAGGAGGAGTGAAGGAAGGAGACGAAGGAGAAGCAGAAGGAGACGAAGGAGAGGCAGAAGGAGGGGGAGGAGAGGCAGAAGGAGGGGGAGGAGAGGCAGAAGGAGGGGAAGGAGGAATTGGTCCGTCGTCATTGAGCACGCCGGCCGACCATATAACGTTGAGGTTGGAATCGTAGGTGAGGGAGGAGGTAGAGCTTGCGATAGAGCTGCAGCCGTCGCAGGAGTGAAGTCCGGACTCCATGTCAAAGGTCCTGCACACAAACTTCCTCCTCCCTGCTCTCTCCTTCACATGCACGTGTAGCGTCTGCCCGTTGCTGTACAAGAGACATCCTAGGGGGGAGGGCAGTAGATCTCGTTCCGTCAGGGCAGCCTGCGCGCTGTCCCCCGATATCGCAACCAGGTGATGAAAACCGCAGGCAATCTCCGACAGGTTCTTCTTGGTCATGCTGGGAACGAGCACAGGAACGAGCCGGTCGGTCGAGTCGCCCAGCCCGAGCTGGCCATGGCAGTTGCAGCCGAAGCTCCACAGCTCTCCGCTCTCAGAGAGGACGCAAGTGAAGTGAGTGCCGCACGAAATCTTCACAACCTTGACGTTCCGGAGTGTCTCCACCTGCATCGGCGACGAGACGCTGTCGGTGTGACCGAGGCCAAGTTGACCCTGGTGGTTGTAGCCGAAGGTGAACAGCTTGCCGTCTTCGAGCACAACGCATGTGTGGCTGTACCCGCACGCGATCATGCTGGCTGGCCGCTCTTGGAGCGCTGCGATGAGGGTGGGGACGTTGGTGGACGACCTGCTCCCGAGACCGAGCTGACCGTTGAGATTCTTGCCGCAGGAGAAGACCATCCCTTCCTCCGTCAGGAAGATCGTGTGGTACTGACCGCATGCGGCAAGGCGGACGAGATGAGGAGAGGGGAGTTCAACCCTGTGCGGCAGCAGCTGGTTGGGTCTGGTGCCGATGCCTAGCTGCCCGCAGTCGTTGAGTCCGAAGGAGAAGGCAGAGCCGTCGGAGGAGACGACGACGGAGTGGTGATAGCTGCAAGACGCCGAGAGGACGCGGACGTGCTTGAGGGACTCTACGAGAAGGAGGGAGGGGGACATCTTGGTAGACCCAAGTCCTAGCTGACCGTGGTTGTTGCACCCACACGAGTAGACTTGTCCTGCTGACGTGACTACCAGCACGTGCTCTGCCCCGTTGAAGCAGCTGACCTGCACTACCTTGCAGTCGGGCGGTAGCCCCTCCATGAGCTCGATGTCGCTGCTGTACTCCTTGGACCTGTTGGCCGACCCTTGATGTGTTTCTCTCGCTAACTGCCCCGTTGAGTTCAACCCGCAGCAGTAGACCTGACAGGATGTCAGACGTGTTTGAAGTATTGTTCTTGTTGATCAATGGAATCGTCGTCGTCGTCGTCATCGTCATCGTCATCGTCATCGTCATCGTCATCGTCATCGCCATCATCATCATCATCGCCATCATCATCATCATCGCCATCATCATCATCATCATCATCATCATCATCATCATCATCATCATCATCATCATCATCATCATCATCATCATCATCATTTTCATCACCTTGCCCTCTTCCGTCAGGAAGTACGACGTCTCACTCCCAGCAGCTACCTTCACGATCCGCTTCCTCCTCAGCGACTGAACCAAGGACATTTCGACTTGCTCTCTGAAAGTTGAGTGCCCTAGCTCGCCCTTCCTGTTCTGCCCACACGCAAACACTCCGCAGTCTCCCTCCCCATGTGTCTCCTCATTCACACAAGACGACAGGGAGGAGGAGGAGGAGGAGGCAGCGAGTCCGCGCTCGTCGCATGCCTTGTGAGCAGCGGCATCCTGCGACAGCATGTCGTTGTGCAAGCACATGGGGCCGACGAGCCTGATGGTTCGGAGGATAGAGCCATCTCTTACATCTAACGCTTCTACCACAACGTGACCGGATCTTATCAACCTGTCTTACATGGTAAGAGGAAGTTTGGAGAGCATGCTAGCACTTTGGAGCAAACTAGTGCACAAAAGTCTAGAATGCCAATCATTAATGCAATAACACCCAGTTTTCTCGACATCCCACTCACTGTTTCACTCTCCCTGAATGCGTGCTTCTATGTGTTCGTTCTCGTATGGAATTGTATCTCCTTACCTCTTCACGGAGTACAACAAACTCCCGTCTCCAAAGATTGGACCGTACTCCACATCAGCAGACTGGAACTTATCTAGAACGCCTGTCTCTTGCAGACTGACTTTGTCAAGGATGAAGATCTTCTTCTTCTCTTCTCTGACGCTGCTGTGAGATCGGAAGAAAAGCCAACTGCCAGCGCAAGCCAGCCATCCTTTCTCTCCTTTCCTATACGAGCTGCATGATACAACTCCGACATCTTGGCCTTGCGATATCCCCTTGGCGATCTTCATCAATCCAACGTTGCAGTGAAGGAATATGAAAGATCCGTCAGAAGCAATCGTCGAGTAGTTCTCAGTGAAATCTGCCTTCTTTTACAAGACACCGTCAGTTCCAGCTAGACTTCGGCATCCAAACACAAACACACACTCTCTGACACTCACACTGACGCAAAGATCAAAAGCAGAACGGGTCAAGTGTAGATCACCAGCACACACATCATGTTCGGAAGGATCTCCGGCAACACAGCCATCCCCTCCTCCACTTCAGCAGCTCACCGCAGCGCCGATCCTCCAAGTTCGCAGGGAGTTGGAAGAGCACAGGGAAGACAGCGGGGTGTGGAACCACCTTCTGAGTACTGTGCATGACTCGTCCTCCTCTTGGACGCTTGTGCACTCAACAAACCGGCTGACCAACGAGAAGACGTCTAGCTGCAGCTCGCTGCTCCTGATGCCAAGAAGAGCTGACCGCAGGACCCTCGACAAGCTGCCCTGATGGATTGAGAGATGAAAATGAGCACGTAGCGCCTGCTCCCGCTGCTGCAAGGGGAACCCCTCCCCGCTGGCGATGTCTGCTAGGGTTTCCGCCAACGGCTCCAGGACCTCCTCGTCCTCTCCCATCAGGCTCAACGGGGGAAGACCATCCAAGATCTCGCAGAGAGAGTCGCACACCTGAGCTAGCAGCTCATGCCTGTCCCTGGACAAGGACCGGATGGTGAGGAACAACGTCTGGAGACCCAGTTTTACCATCACAGGGAGACTGGACCTCTTGCGGGAGGGGCACGACAGCCTCCTCCCTCTCTGCTCACACGCGCTGCTGCTGAATCTCGCTGCCTTGTGCAGCTCGTAGAGCTGCAGGGCAACTCTTGCGCTCAGCATCATCGATGAACGAGATCCGCCAATCTCACTGCGACTGATGGCGTCCTTTGATATCATTCTGATCCACTCCTCTACGCCCTCAGTGTGCTCTAGAGCATGTCCGAAACACGGTTTGCATCTTTCGCCCTCCTGCTCCGCCCCCTCTGCTCTTGTGACATGTTCCTGAAGGTGGGCGTACCTGGTAGCAACCAGGCTCTCGTCCGAGCTGATGGATGTGTAGGAGGTGTTCAGTGCGCTATGTTGGCTCATCTTGACGTTGGCGGGGTCAATGTTCCTTAGCTGTTCGTACATGTGCTTGTATTCCGACGGCATCGTAGTTGCGATGTTATCACCCTGCTGCCGTCTCGCCATCCCCCACCGGAGCTGAAAAAGCAGAACTTCAGTATTGTACAGGAGGAATCAAGGCAAGAAACAAGGTTGATGGGGAAGAATGCGAGAGGATTAGAGCATGGAGGGCATGGAAGGAGGGCATGGGGTATGGGGGGTATGGAGTGGAGAAGGAGGAGCTACGATATAGGAGCGTGTGAACCAGGGGTGGGGCGGGGAAAGCATGGAGCAGGAGATTGCCTAAAACAATTATTGATAGTATAAATATATAAGCCGGAACTACTTTATACCAGGACTGATGGTACGATTATAAATTATTAAAATAAAAAGTTGCTCCCAGGAGCCTTAAGTGTATTATATGTTGTCGAAAAATATTTGTTTTGAAAAACATAAATATTTTAGAATGTGAAATAATATATTTTCGGATCCATTCCTTATTTTGTCGGGGGGATCATTTAGTACCAATGACATACCCTACCCCTTCGTTGCTGAGCCATACCCCTCTGATTTGATTCAATTCTAGGGTGAAATGTACCCAAGAATTGGGCACATAGTACCACCCTACCCTACATCCTCCACAATAGCTTTACTTCAGCATAGTCTTTTTAAAAATGAGACTTTTAGGTATCCCCTCGTCCCCCCGCCTGCAATATGGGCAGTGGAGGGGATGAGGAGACCGGCCCTTGACGCCAACAAACCATGGCAAAACCTTGTGGCGGGGAGGAGGGAGGAGAGAGGGGGGGGGAGAGGGTGGAAGGTGGAGGGTGGAAGATGCACAAGCTGTGAAAGGAGGGAGCATGTCACGGGTAGGAGGGAGCATGGACATGCAGGAAAGGAGCATGGACTGGGAATAACTCCTGAGGCAGGACGGGTTAATGGTGACGAGGGTGCGATGGAGGAGTGAAGACGTCCAGACAAATGAGCGACAAACAGGATGATTGTGGTCAAACCAGGATGGTGGTTACTTGTGAGAACCAGCGAGCAGGAGCAATAAGGCTAGGGAGAGGTGGTGAGGACATGAATGCGATAACGACAAAGGATGGTGAGGTGGCATGGCAAGTCCCATGTGAGCATGGAAGGAACATGAGTTCAACTCAGATGAATGCTAGAGAATGTGTAGAAGAGAGGCGGCAGCTGCTGGTATTGGTTGTGATGGGAAGAGGAGAAGCGGTGAATGAGACGAGAGAGAGACCGTAGAAAGCGAGTCCGATTTTCTTGAGCATGTGGTGGGGAGTTACTCTCAATCCTAGCTCAGTTGTCTACCATCAGTCTGAATGATTGTATTCCTCATCTTACAGGAATGAGATTCTTCGCAATGTCAAGGAGCTTGTGATCAAGGTTCAGCAGGATGAATGACCGGTGGTACCATCAGACGGCTGTCGTTGTGCTCCTGATATTTTTGGAACAGGATTGGAAACGTTTTCGCTGCTCTCTTCCTATGTGTCCTGCATACAGTGCGAGCTCAAACTGCCAGCAGTGGTTGTGATGCTGGCTCTTTCTGCTGCACCTTGCCGCCATGTCGCTGTGGGACTTACGTAACTTGTTTGGCCAACACCAACTGCCTCAGTGCTGTCTGCGAGATTTGCCCTCCAGGATCGTACTGCACGTGCGAAGCAGGTCTGCTACAGCCAAGAGCTGGGTAGAGGGGTCTTCTTGTGACTGTTACCGGCAGCATGTCCGAAATCGCTGACGTCGACGCCGAGCAATCTCATCAGGTTCCTTACAGTAACTTGATGTTCAGTATGAGGGTCACGTGGGGTCGGCAGGGTCTGCCCTTCGGGATACTATTGCCCCATGTTCTCCGGCCGTCCAACACCGTGCCCAGCCGGTGATCACAATGAGGAGAGACGGGTCCAACTTTGTGACTAGAGTCGCAGGGACATACGGTGACAAGACAGGGTTGAAGGCTTTGGAAGATTGCAAGAAATGCCAACTGCTGCTTGACTCAAGGTTTCCATCTCCATTTGGTCTCTGAAGGTGATAAAGTCGAACAGTGAAGGCTCGTCAAAGTGCAAGTTGTCGAACGCCGGGATTGCAGGTCTGTGCGAAAGAGCTGTGCCCAATCCCGCCTCACCAATACCTCCAGTCATCTGCGCCTCATGTGGAGGGTCACTTGTGTGAGTATCGATACGGATGCTGTGGAGCAAATTCTGAATTGTTCATCGGTTGGGCGAATGCAGCATTGGACTGTTGTGTTACGTCGGGTCAGTCTCTTGAGAATTATGAGAATCTTCGTTGATGGGAGGTGTAGAATGCATTGGAGGAGGCTGCGGGCAAGGCAAGCAGAGTCAAGATTCCTTGAGTCCACTGTGAGATTTTACCGATCTCTTCCTCCTTCGACTTTTTTTCGCAACTGAAGTGTCCCCTGATGACCTTGTTGTCTGCTCCTGGTGAGTATCAACTGACATTGCTTCCTGGCGTTTTCTCTGCAGGGTCCGCAACTCAAACCACCAGGTAACCATCCCCTGTTAACAATAGAACGAACCTGAGAGCCATTGTGTTCTTTCTTGCTCAGCCAACTTCTCGCCGATGGAGAGCTACGGCACCGATGACGACACGTCATCAGACCGACTGTACCCCGGGGACTCCATGGAGCCAACGGCTCCGATAGCCAAAGTCTTGAGTGCAGATGAGAGGAGGGAGCAGCTAAGAAGGAGGATGGAAGTAATCTTAACACTGGAGCTGCCTGACAGCAGACTGACTCTTCTTGTGAATGAAAGGAGCTTGAACGGCAAGAATCGATCAAGGCAGTTGCGAAGGGCAAGGTAATCTTGAGGTGTTCAAGGTGCTGCTGCTGACGAAGGAGCACAGGTCCAAGACAAGGCCCGAGAGAGCCTGATAGAAGACAATAGGGTAGAACGCATATTGACTCTGCGATGGTACGCGCGCTGATCAACATCGCATTTGCAGATGCAAGCAAGAGTCGGGAAAGCATCACAAGGTCATTGTGCCCTTCTTACTCTTCAATTGTAATCTCTACCTTGCATTGACATGTAGACAGGGAAGAAAAGCTTGTTCGGAAAGGATAAGAAGAAGCATGATGATGAAGTCAACATAGAAGTCTGCGTATGATTCCTCAACGCGATGTTTTCTTCATCTTCGTTTGACTTTTTCGCTTAACTTCTCTCACTGTGGGAGACGCTTTCTGTACAATATGTGTCCTTGCCTTTAGAAACATCTATATACCTCTGAATTCACTTTATTATGCACATTTCTTCTAAGATCGCAGTCTGTTACACTTGTCTCCTCCGATTCTTCTTTTCTTTCACTTCACTACCATACCCAACAGAGAAATGTTACAGAAGTGAATCATCTAGCCCCTGCAAGGCAAGATGATTAGAGAGGCTTCCTGAGAAGCAACAGAACCAACTTCGAGCATAATGCCGCAAGAAGACGTAGTAAGTAGCCCACGAGATTACTATCGCAAGAAAGCTCTTCTGCACAGACAAGGCAAGTCAGGCATTCGCTCTTCCATCAGCTGATTTTTCACCTGCATCACCATCTCCCCGCTGGTGAAGTTGAAGCTGGGAAACGAACAGTGTGAGAAGATCATGAATGTTAGAGCACAGGGCAGGTGACGAGCCCATCACATCATGTATGTTAGAGCAGAGAACAGGAGACGAGGAGAGCAGGCAGGGGTAGCGGGAGAGCAAAACCACATCGCTCACATAGAGAAAACGTCGACGCATCCCTGCCGGAACTCCGGGTTGGTGAACAATGAGAAGAAACTTCTGAGTTTGCGGGGGCGCAAGAGGTGTGAGAAAGACATCATCTTGAAGGTCTCAATGGCCTGCGTTACCCGCCCAGTCATAGTGCCCTCCTGCCCCGTGGCATCGCTTTTGTGTGCTGTCCTCCTACAGCCTTTGTGCTCGGGATGGTTCAGAGCACAGGACGAGGCACCTGCAGAGCTCCGTCCTAGCAGACGAGAAGCCCCTGAGATCAGCAGAACGAGCAGGATCCCGCCGACTGTGGCTACCTCCTCCAGAGCTGGTGGGAACAAATCTACATCTCCGATTCCATTGCACCCGAAGCCCCTCCTCCTCCCACAGTCATCGGGCACGAGGGCTCTGACGCAGACCTGCTCCTCGGGCTTCCTCGGATCCCCCAGCATGACATGGGTTCTCCTCGCCCTCGCCCTCTCCCCTTGCCATCCCATCCATCGCGCCCCGTCCTCCAACCCCAGCATCCTTGCCCGCCCTTCTCTTGCCCACGGAGCTATTGAAACTCTTCGTGCCCCTGCCTGAAAAAACTCTAATTGAGCTCCTAGTAAATAATGCCCATCCCCCAACCTAGTCCTCACCAAACAAGTCAGCGAGCGCCCGATGTCCGGCCCGACGGGCACTGGCAGCATACTAGACTGAAAATGATCCGATCGGATCACCCGGTGATCGATTCAAGCCTAGTCCGGGCAAGCTCCTCCTCCGCCTCCGCCTCCGCCGCCTCTTCCTAGTCCTCGTCCTAGTCATCCTCCTCGTCCTCGTCCTCGCGCGAGGAGTCCTCGTCCCACTTCAGGCTTGCTATCGCCGAGGCGCTGAGCAGCAGCCTATTGACCTTCCGGACCCCGGGCCCAACTTGGCAAGGGTCCGCAGGGCCTAACACGGACCCAGACTGACTAACTCGGAAAGCACTCAATTGAGCCTCGGAGTATCATGAGCCGCGAGCGAGGACAATCCGAGGCAGCGGGAGACAACTCCGATCCTGACTCCCGGAGTACGATCGGGAGTGCCCGGCGGGTCAGCGGGGCCCGGGCCGGGCGCCCGCCGCAGCCTGGGCTAGTGATAAGTTTACTCAAAGTCACTCAAGTTAAAATGAAGTTTTACGGGCCTTGTTTTTTTTAGCCTTTTGACCGTTTTTTCCCCCTACTACTCTTGACTCCTCTCATAACCTTCTTAGAGACTCTGACCCCACCCCCCTGGGTGTAAGAGAGGCCTTTTTTGACCCACCCCTACTTCTAGCCTTTTGTAACCCCCTTTCCTCCATGCAAAATGGCCCCGGGCCTCGAAGTAGTACCCACCCCTCCTTCCGGGCCGGTCACTCTATATCAACGTACACAATGCAGCGCCGGCTACGGGAGGCGCTTCATGGCGCATCGACGGAGGGAGGGAGCGAGCGAGGACATGCGCCTACTCCATCGCTTCAGCTCCATCCATTGCACAACACACCATCTCCTCACTCCTCCTTCCCTGCTCAAGTCCCCGTCCAGCGCCCTCGGACTTCACAACACTATCGAAGTCCCGATCCGGCTCGCTCCTTCCCACCGCGAGCCAGCACGGTGATGGGAAACACCAAGGGAAAGGCAGGGTGGAAGGCTAGTGGACAAGCAAACAGCAAGAAAGACAGAGGATACGAAGCGTCTCCTAGCAACGTCATGAGGCCTCGCTCGAGTATGGGCTTGTCATCACAGAGAGATCTGGTCACAGATACAGAGCTCTCAGTGTACCACGCCGCCATGAAGGCGTTCCCCACAAAGGAACCAGCGCTCACCAGGCAGAAAATGATATGCACGTCGTGCCATGACGGCCTCTCGGTTTATGACGATAGAAACCCAAGAGAAGAGGCGATGGTGCACAAGCCGAGTGCTGCAGATGAAGATGACCGGAGCAGGTTCAAGAGGAGCAAGGCGCGGGTGCGAAGGAAAGTCAGCTCCAAGGAAGATGAGGAAGGTTGGCAACGAAGTCATGTCATGCAATAGTGATTGATATGTCTTGATAGACCCTCGGGTTGAGATCAAGAGGAACCAACAAGCCATGATGTCTGCTCTTGAGAAACTCAACGCCCTGACTGACTTCAGCCAAGAGGATCTATCCAAGAACGCTCTTGAGGTTGGTGAATCGTGCTCGGCTGCCGCATTGAGGCATGATGCAGGGACGAGAAGTAGAGTGGAGGGTCGATGACGTGGAGAAGTACTCGCAAACGATCGTTGCAAGAGAGAAACTGAGCAAGTTCGCATGTGAGCTGAGAGATTTGACGTGATCGGCGTTGCGTTAGAGATCCTTGGGGCAGGTGCTTCTGCGCCGAATTGGCCAGCCCTTGATGTCGAAATGAACAAGACAAACGTGAACAAGGCGTGTTCTTAAGATGCTGGTAGTCATGCTGATACAGGAAATCTTGTCCAAGTGCGAAGTGTTGGACAAGGCCCTTGCTGAGATGGCCAAGAATCAGGCCAGGCAAGTCCAGCAGATTGCAGAATCCAAAGGTGAGGAGGAGAATGATGATGCATGCTTCTGCATGCCACAGTGAAGCTCTTTACAGCTGAGGTAGAGACGGTCGACAGACAAGTTCAGACTGTGGAAGAGAACGTCTCCTACTCGGCAGACGTGTCGACACGAGTAAGCAACCACTACGATGAGAGATGAAGATGGAAGATGACATGTGGGCTTGCAAGGCTACAAGGCTGATGAATGCGTCTCGGATGAACAACGTTGGACTGGGTCACATGATCGACCTTGAGGTGAAGATCACTCCTGCTTGAGTTCGGCACTCTCCTCCTCCTGCTCCTCCTGCTCCTGCACCCATGCTCCTGCTCCTGCTCCTCTCCCTCCCCCCAGCAATTGGATTTGTGTCTTTCAATGAGAGTGGAAATGACTTCACTGAACTGGAAATACATCTCAGAACTGTATCGGAGAAGAAGGGTACAAAGCGATGAAGAATGAGATGAAGTCGTCCAGCAAAAGAGGTGATATCGAACTGGCTTCCCTCGTTTCTTGACGTTTCCGACCAACTTCTCAAAGAGTACGAAGATCTGGTTACCAAGAAGCTCGTAGACGAGGCAAACGTTTTGAGCTGTGCTGTAAAGGTCGTGATGTCATGGCGCAACAGATGGCGAAGGCGATCAAAGAGTTGTTGGCGGAGCGAAAGAAGATGATTCAGGTGATGGAAACCCTCATCGCCAGCGCAAGAGAGCACGCAAAGAGGGCGCAAGAAACGGAAAAGAAGTGAGTTGCAGTGAAGATGGCCGTGCCTCCCTTTGAAATCACGCTGTTCGGCAGGGAGACAGAGAACAAGTTCGTGCAGACCGAACCGATCTCGTTCAGCACCAAAGAGAGCGCAAGTCGGCAGGTAAGAAGCGACTTGTTCGAGCGGTTCGTGCCTCCCCGTCCTGATCTTCAACCGCACAGGTCGATAGCGAGCAGGTAGGAGGTGAAGTAGACGCTGCTGCAGACTCCACGAGCAAGGTTTCTCCCTTGATGCAGAGGAGGGGCGAGGGTCAGCGTTGTCCTGTAGGCGATAAGGCAGTGGAAGGACTACTTGAGTCAGTTCGCAAACAAGCCCAAGGCGAGCGTTGCTCCAGCATCGATCCTCTACAGATTTCTCAAAGGTACAAATACCCTGCTCCTGCTCCTGCTCCTGCTCCTGCTCCTGCTCCTACTCCTGCTCCTGCTCCTGCTCCTGCTCCTGCTCCTGCTCCTGCTCCTGCTCCTGCTCCTGCTCCTGCTCCTGCTCCTGCTCCTGCTCCTGCTCCTGCTCCTGCTCCTGCTCCTGCTCCTGCTCCTGCTCCTGCTCCTGCTCCTGCTCCTGCTCCTGCTCCTGCTCCTGCTCCTGCTCCTGCTCCTGCTCCTGCTCCTGCTCCTGCTCCTGCTCCTGCTCCTGCTCCTGCTCCTGCTCCTGCTCCTGCTCCTGCTCCTGCTCCTGCTCCTGCTCCTGCTCCTGGTTTTGTGCTGGTGAATTATGTTCTGATCTTGAGCGCAGGGATTCTCACAGAAACTCGCCGCATTCTCAGAGATTCCCCCCATAAAACACTTCCAGGTGAGTACGTGCATCCAGCACTTTATGCTCTGCTCTGACCTCCCTCCTCCTCGCTCTAACTCTCACTTACTCTGCTCTGACCTCCCTCCTCCTCGCTCTAACTCTCTCTCACTTGCTCACTCCTCTTCCTGGTCCTCCCTCCCAACCACCTTCACCTGCTCCTGCTCCTGCTCCTGCTCCTGCTCCTGCTCCTGCTCCTGCTCCTGCTCCTGCTCCTCTTCCACTCCTCATGCTGCTCTCCTTGCAGAGATCGTGTACGAGTTCACAGTTCACAAGTTCGGCCTCAAGTCGGTTGCGGACGCGAGACTGTCCGACCTCCTGGGCTCTCTCCCAGCTTACAAGGTTGCCGCCCTCCCCCTCCTTCCCAGCTCATCTCCATCAGGACTCCATGCCCCTCGCTCGCATCTTCGGAAGACTCTGCGGGCTGTTGGAAGAGGAGTACTCGCAGGTGAAAGTCAATGGGGGGAGCAGGAGCAGGAGCAGGACCAGGACCAGGACCAGGACCATGAGCAGGAGCAGGAGCAGGAGCAGTGGAGAGAAGAGAAGGGGGAAGAAAGGGGGGAGGAGACCTGAATTTGGGGAGGTAGAGGAGCAGGACGAGAGCGACTGGGACGAGTACGAAGAAGATTGTAAGGGGAGAATGGTTGACAATTCGCAGGACGCGCTGATCTTCTTCTGCTCTGCTTACGATCTGCTCGAGTCAACAAGCATGGGAGGATCGAGTCGATCGATGACATGGTCTGTGTGCCCTTGCCCTTGCCCCTGCCCCTGCCTTTGCTCTTTCTCCTGCTGTCAATATGAAGATTTGTGCCATCGTTTGAAAGGGGAGTGCTGATTTTGCAAATCGCATCAGGTTCGATCTTGGGACTTCAACTAGAGGTTCTCTTTCCTCGTCCTCGTCCTCCTCCCTCTCCAACTTCCCCCCTCCCCCCTTTTCCTCCTGCATTCAAAACCTTTCCCATCTCCCTTTCATCGCCTCTCCTCCTCTCCGCTCCTGGTTCTCTAACGCGACCTCGTTGTAGTGATTCTGTCGGAGCTGTTGACCATCACCAACAAGATTTTTAGCTCCTTCACTCCCGGGAAGGGATCCACCATCTCGAGTCTCCTTCCCCCTCCTTCCCGCCTCCTCCTCCTCACTTGACCGCAGCTGCCGAGCTCGTGGCCAAGATCACCAAGCTGCAAGAGCCTCCTCCCAACGTCAAAGATCCTCCTCCTCATCGGGTGCGAGCAGGAGCTGTCGTGCATGCCGGGTACTGAGAGGAGGACGGCAGGTGCCGAAGCGCGAGTGGGAGAGATTCAAAGCTGTCATGGCGAGCAAAGCGCACAGTTCGTCACAGGCAGACAAGGTTGGTGAACATGTTGAGAAGATGTGACAACGAGCTCTGATGTCAACATGGGCTAAAGTCTTGAGTTGGCTTGTCGAGTTTTCCTGGCACTCAACTTTATCCTTGAATATCTACTTGCATGAATGTGCAATGACGTTGTAGCATGTTTCAATGTGCCGTCTACATTCTTGTTGTCTGATTTCAGACGTCTCATTTGCATTCTCGTTGTGAAATCTCACCTTGCGTGTGCTCGTTACCTTGTACTGTCTTATCCTCACCAGGTGACTGTCGATCTCGAGCTCTGGTTGGATGCGATTCTCGACAAAACATTCGAGTTCCTTGAGGTGATGCAGGACAAGAGAGCAGAGGAGAGAAGAGCAGAGCAGGGCAGAGCAGAGAAGAGGCGAGAGGAGGCGAGAGGAGGCGAGACGAGGAGGGGAGGGGAGAGGAGAGGGGAGGAGAGGGGAGGACAGGGGAGGAGAGGGGAGGGAGAGAAGGCGAAGAGAGGAGTATAGAAAAGATAAGGCGAGAGGAGGAGAAAGGATGGCAGAGAAACGACCGAATGCATGAGAGAAGAGGACAGAGGTTCTCGGGAGCTGCATATGTTGACCGTGATGTCTAACAGTCGCAAGAGACGGATCTGATCCGCATCTTCAACGAGAACGACGCCAATGGAGATGGAATACTGACATTCGAAGAGTTCTTGGGTGAGATGAAAGAGATAGAGAGGGAAGGACTCTGCAACGTTGTTTGTTCCTCTGCAAGATTCTTGCACAAGACAACTCGATGTTGTTAGTTGTTCGCTGGGTCCAGCAACATTGTCAGTGTCTTGTTCCACTCTTGACATCTTGGTCAGAACTTGTTCGCAACATGTCTGGGTCGAGCACGCACGGGAAGGAGCTTCTGGATCAGTGCCAATCTGCGTATGCTGCCATGTAAGACTTTGACGTCTTTCCGCTCTACTTACCCGAAACTTGCCAGGTTGAAACAAAGTGCCGATGGCAGGATAACACCCAAGGTGAAAGAAACTTTCTGTGAATGGCCCATTTCCCTCTTACATGTTGTGTATCGATCCTCTCCCTCTCTCCTTCACCACCTCCTTGTCTCACGCAGAACATTCTCGCAGATCTTTGCACAAACTTGGCGGCACCATTACCACATTACCGTCAGAACCAAGACGGAGCGACGTGAGAGCATCTGATCGACGGAGATCCATCTGATGACCTGCTCATTGCAGGCGATGACGTCAGCGATGAAGAGCCGGCGGTTTGCAGACAATCTTTGCATCATCTGCAGTTGATGTCTTGATCAAGGACGAGGATAAGGACAAGCAGGATGAAAAGGGAGGCAGGTAGAGAGTGAAAACTCGTGTGATGGAACATCGTGACATCTCCCCTTGCCAGAGCTGAGAACTGGGGTGAAGACCACGCAAGCTGCGATCATATCTAGTGAACGTCTTGACTGCAGACAAGATGGACGACATGCTTGAAGAAGCTCTGTGGGACATCGAGCAAGTGAGTTGGACATGTCAGAACAACATCGTTGAGCCTGCTGTCAGTTCAAGCAAGACCATCCCCAGATCACCGAGCAGAATATCTTCCTCCTGCAGCTGCTGGAGCAGGTGTGTCGATCAAGGAGGGAGGAGATGATTCGGACGCTCACTGTATTGCTCTCGCTGCAGGCACAAAATGTTCGATATTCAATCCATCAGAGGTATGGCGAATCCCATCCGTTTCCTCATCCTCATCCTTGTCCTCCTCCTCCTCCTCCTCCTCCTCCTCCTCCTCCTCCTACTACTACTACTACTACTACTACTACTCTTTCTCATCCTCCTCCTCTTCATCATCCTCTTGTCTGTCAGCATATCCCCCATCGTGCAAGGATTATCAAGCATCGATATTCACCACCGCTAACATGATACGTTCCTTTCCTGGTTCGCTTGCAGGATTGGGACTGAAGAAGAGGCCCTTCAGAACATACGAGAACTGAAACGCAACAAGATCAAAGTAGACAACTATGATGTTATTTCATGCAACCCTCCTCATGTCGACTCTAGGTAGAACGAAGGATACTTCAACTGATCCGAATCTTCGCTCCTCGCCCTGGTATTTCACCTGCCCTCCTGCTCCTCCCGTTCACTAGGCTCATAGGACGGAGCGAGAGAGTGAAGATACTTGTGCAGGAAGCAGGTAATGACTCTCCTCCTCCACCGCTACCCTATAGGACTCGAGACCTCCCTCCCTCCACACTCCCTCCCTCACTCACTCACTCCCGGCCTCC
>NW_005434608.1:302680-315180 GCF_000315625.1 Guillardia theta CCMP2712
GGGTACTTTCAGAGATACCGTGGACTGACAACAATAAGGAAAGGAGGGGGAAAAAAATATGGACTTAGGAGCCTGCAAAAAAGACCTCTCTCACACCCGAGGGGATGGGATCCCTCCCTACCTCCCTCCCTCCCTCCCTCCCTCCCTCCCTCCCTCCCTCCCTCCCTCCTTCCCTCCCTCCCTCTGCTGATTTCTGCATCTCACCCTCACTATTCAACACTTCGATCGCATGATCGCTTGCCAGTCTTCAAGTTCAAAGCCCCGATCGTAAAAAGATACATGGAGATTGCATCCAACTACGTCGACCTGGAGAAGAGAAGAGAGCGGTTCAGTGCTGGCGCCGACGGCTCTCTCTCGGTCAACGGATACATCAGGACCAACACACCTGGAGGTTGTACGCACAGGCATGCGACTCATTCTAATCTTTGAATTACAGCCAAAGGCCCGCAGCTTCCAAAGATGATCGACCCCGTCTTCAATTACAACTCGCAGGCAAGCTTAACTTCTCACTCCCAGTCCCTTTAATCTTCTCGCAGAACATTCAGGCTTCTCTGTTTGCTCAGCAACGCTCGAGGTATTTCCGTGTCATCTTGCTGGTTTGAGATCTCAAATCTCCTGTCAGTTGTATTATCCCTTCTGCTGAAGATGTTGACATCTGAGCATGAGTATGCCTGTCCCAATGACTCCACCAGCCGTCGCGCTATTGCAAAGATATACCGATGATGCAACGTGCTAGAAGGATCTTCGGTCTCTCTTTGATTGATACAATATCATGTTCAAGTATAAGATATCTTGTTTTACATGCTTCAAACTTATAGTACACCTCCTCAAATGTGACTTCAGGCTTCACATTTCTTGACCTCCAGACCTCTGGAAAACAGCAATGAATCCAACGATAGAAGAAGAAGAGAAGTAAGACGCTCACCCGTGGATCGCCAAGGCTGTCAAAGAACCTGGTGTAATTCCTGACTGTGTTGCTGATCGCGCAACCTTCATTCGTCATCTTGACCTCCTCCTGTCATCAACAATCATCATCTTCCAACTCTCAAACTTCTCTTCTCGCCTGCATCTGACATCTCAGGGAGATGTTCAACACCCCATCATGACTCGCGCGCCCCTGAGACCACCGAGGGGTAAGGCGACTTTACAGGGACGTACAGCTATACAGGAGGAAACTCCAGACTTTGACGGACTTTGCGAGTAACTCGAGCCCTAGGGGACGCTGCAGAGGAGAAGCTCATTCTTCAGATCTCGTGAATCACATCAAACCTGGTCGAAGTTGCTCAAACTGAGACCCAGCCTGCGTGCTCGTCTGCGCGCCCCATGACGTCTCCTTCTTGATTTCTCGTCTTGGTGATTGGGGGAAGATCAGGTCCTTCGACGTCTGCTGCAGAGTGAACTTCAGAGAGTGAGGGAGATCGAGCACGAGAGAGGGAGAGAGAGACAGGGGAAGAAGGAAGGGGGAAGGATGAGGGAACACGTTACAAGTACCTTTGAAAAGGAGGAGTGGGACACATCGACGGGATCGTTGAGAGCGGTGTAGTCTGATCGATTGTTTGCGCAAGCCCCGTTACCTTCAAACCTTCCACCCAAGGATGTTCCAAAGGTTCTTTCCTCGGGATCACTGCCATTGTTCATTGCGTCGGACGTGTGAGAAGCCTGGGACTGCGTCTTCGCTTCCGAGAAGACCGATTCGCGATTCGCATCTCGCAATAAGGACATGCAATATTCAAAGTGATGCCTGTCGGACACTCCGCCGTCCGAGCCGTACTTGTCCATCTTGTCATAAGATGCAGGATTTGATCTGCTGTATTCTAGACCTCTCTTCAACTCACTGTTCTTCACCTGCTCAGCATGCAACTTGAGTTGCAGCTCACGGATCTGCGCCTGCATTGAGGAGATTTTGGTGTCTTGCACGGACGTGTAAGTTTCAAGATCATGTTCCAGCTTGCTGATGCGGTTTCTCTTCACATTCGATTCTTTCAGCTCGTCTTCCAGTGATTTAATTTTCTTTTGCGATGCACTTAACTTGAGTTCATAGTCTCTGAGCTTTTGCTTTAATGCTTGATCAGCATCTGCTTGCGATGCAATGCTCTCCCTTGTTGAATGGAAGGATTCCACCACATCTGAGCAAATTTCCTGCGCTTCCATGCATTTCCATTTCAAGTCCATCAATGAATTTCGAAGAACGATCACATCAGCCTCTCGTTTTTGAACTTTGTGGCGTATTCATTGATGACCTTAGATGCTTTCTCGCGTTGTATTTTCAGCTCTTCGTTTCCTTTTTGAGCAATGGCCTGAACCTCGTATTGCAGTTTTCTGTTCTCTTCTCCCTGCTCAAACATCTTACTTTGAAGATTCTTGATTTCATTTCTCAAGGCCTGCTTCTCTCGATCTGCAACCATGTATGTCCCCTGCATTTGTCGAGACATCGCGCTGTCATACATTGATTTCCTGCAGGTTATGTCAACAGGTATTTGTATCATAATGAATAGTACTGCGCATATTGTTGCATAGCAGATGATGAGACCGGAACCTGCCTATAGGACGATCTACAAATGTTTAGCAACAGCATAAATGAATAGAGAGCACCTTGGATAAATTACTGTATTGTTCATCTCAGCTTGAAACAATTCCAATTCCAAATCTGTCATTGCAACTCGTCAGCTTCAAAACTCTGAGACCTCCTAGCCCGAGGCATTGAGCATTCATCGATCAAATCGTCTCAAGTACAATGCACCGTAGGGGCTAGCCACCACCCCATTCAATGATGAGGTTGTAGTGCCACTTGAGGCTAAAACACTATTGGTAACAATCAGCTTCTACGAGCATGGCGGCAAGCTGATATCATATCACTTTACATTCAACATCTTCATCTTCCATTGTTTCTCTCTCCTTCCTTTGTGCTCTTCTCCCTTTTCTGCCTACCGCCCTCGCGCATTTCCCAATTAAAATCGTCCTGACCCCACCCCCACCCTTCACCACCCACCCCTGGTCGTCGACACATCAACCATCTGATCCACCCCAACCCTGCGCCCCCTGTTACCACCCCCCACCACTTGACTTTGCTTCGACACACTGACCAAAGGACGGGTCAGTTCGGGGTAAACCCCTGGCGGTGGTACATGAACCCCTACCGACTACCGGTACTCACGGTGCAATTTTAACACTACGTTACAGCCCAGCCTGCACTACCCCTACCTCCCTGGATCAGCCCGAACCCCCGGGTACAGTAACCACGAGGACACCGGTCCTGCACTCACTGTCAGACCATCTTGGAAGCTCAGAAAACAAGGGGTCCGAAAGTCGCTAAAGCCGACGGAGCGGCTATTTAGAGCCATGAGCTTCTTCATCATGCTTCTTCAAGTCATCATGCTTCTTCAACATGCTTCTTCAACATGCTTCTTCAACATGCTTCTTCATCATGCTTCTTCATCATGCTTCTTCATCATGCTTCGCGTTATCTTTCTCATGACATCACCAACAATTCGTGTAGAACCATCACTTCTTGTGTCCTGCCCTCAAGTCCTAGCCCCAGTCATGTGTATGATACCCTGGTCTGGTGAAGACGCCGATATGTTTCAGAAAGTCTACTCTGAGCAAATAAACGTTTCATTGGTTAAAGTATCAACCAAGTTGCAAAGAGCATCTGATTGCAGTCTTGAAAGTGATGAGAACTCAATCTGCCTCCCGCATCAGTGCGCTTGTAAAGCAATCTTGCATCTTGGATGATCAATGCCGGCACTAGAAGTTATGGGCTCGAAACGTTAATCACGCACATGTTGTTTATTTCTATACTATCTTCTTCCAGACCCTCTTTTCCTCTCCCTCCTTCCCGCTACCTAGTATACATGCTACGACGCCCGCCCTTTGCTCCCCTCCGCTCACACAGGATTCGCTTTCGCGATGCTCCGGCGCTGCCGTCGAGCGCGTAGAATGGAGTCCAGCACCACTCTGCCGCTGTTGCTGGCCCCTCCGTCCGGGCTGATGATGCTGCCGGAGACAGCTTTCTGCCTCCTCGCTTCCTTCCGGGGCCGGCTCGATGTCAGGTAAAAGGGAGCCGCGGAGCAACGGTATAGGACGACGTCGTCGAGCATCCGGATCGATCTTGAAGAGGAGGCCGGGGACGGGGAGGGGGAACAGGAGCACACGGCGTCAGAGGGGAGGTGTAAGCACATGTGTGGCGGGCGTGAGCGTGGGCGTGAGTGTGGGGAGGAAAGAGGTGTGCCTTTATCGACTTGTTGCCGTGTTTGTGAGGTTTTAACCACAGAGTGGTGCCATGAGGAGCTGACAGCACCAACCCTTATGAATGCCTGGAGAAAAGGGGGGGTGGGGTGGAAGTCTGCTCTAGTCGAAATCATCAACAGAGCTCATTTCAGTGTAAATCTCTTCCCTGCGCTCATGCGGAATGCACGGCAGTGGCGATCCAGAGGCCCTTTTAGGGAGGCTATTCCGGTGAGCCTGGTCAGCAGGCCCGACAGTCACGGGGTGAGTGTGCAGTGGTTACGCCGGAGGAGGCACGGACAGAGGGGTGGTTGGATTAACTGGAAGGTTTCTGGAAAGGTGTCAGGCCCGACAGTCACGAGGTGAGTGTTTAGCGGTGGTTACAGTTACATCAAAAGACTGATAAAGCTCAGCTGGCCGGTGACGAGACAGCGGATGAAAAGAACTGATTTCCTGTACAGCTCATTCCCTGCGCCCCTTTAAGGTCAGCTGGTCACGTGGGTAGTTAAGACCGAAATCCATTCAGTCAATAGGGGGCTTATGGGCGCCAGAGACCTTAGACCTTAGGATTAGCTGTCCTTGCCGTTACACGGCGGTTTTAACCTTAGTCTGATTTTGAGACGTTGTGATATAGGGAAAAAGCAATCGAGTTTTCTTCTAAAATCACTCAATAATTTGTACCATGACCTTAACTTTTAGAGTTTTATTCTCTTTTTATTTCATTTTTGGAAGTGTTGGATTAGTAGTGAAACTGAAATGTTTGTGCAGAACGAGCGCTTGCAAGGTGTGTGAGATGTTAGCTTATGCTGTTGTAGGTGATGTTGCAAGCAAGTACAAGCATGATGAAGAACAGCTTAATGCATACGAGGTGTTGCATGGTCCAATTATATTACTCATGTTCTAATTACAATGAACACAGGAATAAAGAAGGGGAAAACTGCAAAACTGCTCGGATGCACCGCTTCAATACCATCGGCCCTCTAGCGCTCTGATAGCTCTGATTATTCTTGTCCTGCTCACATCTACTTTCCCCGATATTTGTCTTCTACTCAATCTTACCCCGCCTCGACACGAGCTTCACACCATCAGCCCTGTCGAGAAGGAGGGAAAAGTCTGGACTTGGTGCTGAACTCAATCATGCAAGCACGATCAAGGCTAGGAACAGGAGACTCGAGTGTACGATAGATATCAGTATCCAGATGTTCGTGTAGATCTGATCGATGTATATCTGCCTGTGGAGAAATAAACTTTCATTCATCACCCATAGCAAAAAAATTAACTTGATGTCACTGATACATTGAGAGAATGGAGACACTCAAATGATTGTGGTGAGAAATCTTGCGATCAGGAGGCTTCACAACAGCGATGATGATGATGATGTTTATGATGATGATGATGTTTATGATGATGATGATGGAGCTGATGATGATGGCGACGACGACGAGGACGATGACGATGATGATGACATATCTGTAGAAAGAATCTCACTGACTCTAGTCTCTCTAATTTAGCTAAAAAATGGAGTCATTTCTTTTACTTAAAGTTGAGTAAACGTATATAGTTGAGTAAACGTTCAAAATGCAGGAAGCACAATGGTGGAGCAACGATCGGGCGCCGCCCTACAGCAAGGATGATGGTGTGCTACATCAGATCATGTCTTAGGATCATTCTAGGCATAGTTGTACATTACCATCATCAGCTCCATTCTACAGATATGTAGTCACCGCGAGCCAGGTAGCCAGAGCCTCAAGTGATCGTCTCCCCTCTCCCAGCTATAGCCTCACCTATAAATTCATCGACGATAAAGCAGCTCGTCTGACACGAATAGGGCTCTCTCCTCCACCCCCTCCACCGTCACTCTGGCCTTCGAAATGCCCTGGAGCTGCTTACGATGCAAGGCAAGAAAGCCTTCAGGCTGCTCAATGCCCCATACTCCATTATCCTTGTCGTGTACTCACACCTACATGCTTCTCGTGTGCTTACAGCTATATGCTTCTCGTGTGCTTACACCTGTATGGCGCTTCTCGTGTGCTTATACCTATATGCTTCTCGTGTACTGGTGCCTTACAAGTCCATCATATCAGATCACAGTCGCTTTCTGTACAGAGGAAAGCTCGAAATGTGTAAGTTGTCAAACATCCCTTTGAGTTCTGCATCTGATTTGACCTCTCATGGTGTTCACTTCAAAACGCCTAATCCCATGTTCGTAAGGCGGTGAGCGTACAAGTTTGTTGCAGACGATTGAATGATTTGAACTTTGCATATGCTTTTGATTTCTCATGCGGATAACATGAATAGTATGTGAGTATCGCAGGAGCTGTCGTAATGACAGATGGATGTTTCTGACATTTGGTTCGGTTTGAATTCACATCTATCACTAATGGACGAGCCGGGTTGATAGTTTGTGAGTGTATGACAAAGAAGTGAAGACTGATCAGCATGACTTGATTCCCAGGCAACTTTCGACGATGGAGGCGATGGTAGGTGCAGAATTTGTTCCAAGGATGTCAGGTATCATCGCGCGGAGTTCAAAGTCTGCGACGTAAGAAAGAACCTTCTATTTACTTCTATCGATTTGATAGGACTCGCTCTATACAGATCTGCATACAAATCTATTTCTGAAAAGACTTTTGCAGACCACCTACAAGAAATCGTGGTTCAGTTCGAGGTGTATGATGTGCTCGAAACCTCAGAAGGACCATGACTCCTGCTTTGGGATCTGCAACGTAAGTAAATTCTTGTTTTGAGGAGGACGAATCGCCTACTCAATCAATCCAACAGCATGATTTGATTGAACGATGATTGCACAGGCTGTAAGCACAAGTCCTTTCTCTGAAGATAACGACTAATTGACATCAATTTGCTGAATTTTCTGACTCGCGGCTTGGCTGGCGCGGTTGCCGGGCTGGATAGGAGGTAAGCGTCTTTCGATTTGATGAAGTCAAACGATTCTTTTACTGCTCGCCTTGCTCTCTGTTGATAGAATGAGTTGACAATTGAATTTTAAAGCGTGTAAGTACCTCATGTACCAATGAAGCGATCGACCCGTCTGACTCGCTCCCTTCTGAACATCTCTGGGGTCTTGGACTCTCTCGATGAAGAATGTAAGAGGCCAATGAAATGATCGAATACACATCAGATGATTTCATGTTTCATACTGATTAGGCAACATTTAAACCTGGAGAAGAAGGGAAGTGCATGATCTGTTCCAAGCTTGAGAAGTATCATTACCAAAACAAAAGATACTGTAACGTGAGAGAAATTTCTCATGTATGAAAGTTTCTGATATTGATTTCGCACTCTATCCAAAATTGCGGCTTGGTTGACCCTCAACGGTGATTACAGGAGGTCAGTTCCCTCTGATTTGATCCCCTCTAAAATTAAACATTCATCTTTTTTCTATGTACGCTTTTCGCATGTGACCACGTTTTGCACGGGACTGAATAGCATGTGAGTCTCCCTCAAACGATTGTCGTTGAATTGTTCACACTGTACTGACTTGTTCTTCTGCATGTTGCATCTGTGATGGAATAGACGGTAAGAATCTTTTCGTCTGCACCGTACCTGCACTGAGATAGCAATGTTTTCTGTTGGTTCATTTCCTCTTGGGAGCTTTGTGGGGCTTTCAGAATGTAAGAGTGATCAGAACGCATGTTGCGTGATCGATCTGACTTGATGCTCATTTGATTTTGTTTCAATGATCTCGCTTACATCGAACGATTGGAACACCGTGCAGTCTGTAAGAATCTTCATCAATGTTACATGTGTGATAAAGCTGACGTTGAATCTTGTTGTGTCACGCGCAATCTCAATGCTGCTGGACAGTACGTAAGTTGCGATGGATGTGATTGTCTCAGATGTCAGTATTTCTGATATTTTCTTGTTTCCTCGCGGATCTTGTTGCTACTGGACGTGCTGGGACTTGGAAGTGCGTGAGTACCAGATGAAGCCACATGACTGGAGTTTGGTGCTTCTGACATTGATTTTCTATGCTGTTTCTACTCTTAAACGGGCTGGACTTCTGTGTTCTGATAGTATGTAAGGGTCATGGAGTGTTGCTCAACAAAAACTGACATTTTTCTCTCCTTCGTCATTCAAACGGATTGATTGTCCTTAGTGCTGTGTAAGAAATGCCTTGTACTGTTCTTTATGAATCTCCTCTGAAGTCTTTTTTGTTGAATGTGGGATTTTAAACAACCTCATCAGAACGTAAGTTGACAAACATTCCTCAAGAAACATATCTAACATTGCATTCCAAACAACCTTCGTTTCAGTGCGCCAAGGCTCGGGGATGGCAAGAGTACGATCAGGTGGAAAGACTTGATCAGAGCCAAGTTCGTACTGATCTGACTGATGGACCTTGTAGTACGGATGCAAGCACTGCAGGGAGCGACCTGGAGAAGGCGACGTGGAGCAGGAAGGCGAAGGGAAAGATCAAGGGGAGAGGATGCCGAAGAATGAAGAGGGGGAGAGAAATCAGGAGGAGGAGCAAAAATTGAGAGAATCAAATGACCGAAAGGAAAGAGCTTGGGAGGAAAGACCCGGGGAAAGAGACCGGCAGCTTGGAAATGTGGCCAAAGAATCAGATCATTGGAATCTGCGATTAGACGAGTTACGCAAGGAGAGAGAAGCAGAGGAGCAGCGACGGAGGGAGAAAGCCAGCAAGCGAGATCTCGTCTCTCAACAGGTGGAGCAAGTTAGTTCAGGTGCGTTGGGTTTGACGTCTCTTGCATCTCAGGTGGGCGGCATAAAGCAGGTAGACTTTTGGCAGTTCACTGGGATGCGGCAAGTCGGCTCGGGGTCCTTCAAGCTCGTCTACAAGGCCCGTTGGCTACAGAGCCAGAGGGAGAGCCAGGTCGTGGCGATCCTCCGAATCCGAGGAAGCGGATCCTTTGGGAACAACGAGGAGTTCGAGAAGGAGTTGCAAATCTTTCAGCAGCTCGGCCGCCATCCCAACCTCTTGCGCCTACTCGCTGTCACCATCGATCCGGCCTCTGGCGACAGCTGCCTCGTCACAGAGTTCGCGCCCAAGGGTTCTCTCGATATCATGCTGTCCGAGTTCGCCGAGAAGCAGGAAGCTGTCAGCCTGCTTGTGCAGCTGCAGGTGGCGAAGCAGATCTGCGACGGGATGGTACAGCTCTCGCTGCATGACGTTGTGCATCGAGACCTGGCAACGAGGAACGTGCTTGTCTTCAGCCTCGACGTGCGCGATCATCTCGGTGTCTGCGTCAAGATCGCTGACTACGGGCTTTCCATCGTCGCCTCCCGAAGGCAAGGAGAGGGTCAGGGAGCGAGCGTCAGCACAGCAGGGACGGCAGCTCGGCCGGTAAGGTGGATGGCGCCTGAGAGCATCAGGAGGAGGCAGTACTCGGAGAAGAGCGACGTGTGGTCCTTCGGCGTTACCATGTGGGAGATCTGGACGCATGCTGAAGTCCCTTACGGCGCTTGCACTGATGACGCGGCGCTGGGATGGAAGGTGGTGGAGGGAGAGCGGCTTCCTCCTCCTCCAGATTGTCCTGCGGCAGTCTACACCATCATGCGGGAATGTTGGAGGGAGAATAAGCACGAGCGTCCGAGCTTCAGAGATTTGCAGCGAAAGCTCCAAGAGCAGTATGATGAAGCTGTCGCACGGCGATCGAGACAGGGAGAGCCCAGGGAGTGGGAGCGGGAAGCAGAGCAAGGCGGAGAGTCTGAGCAAGTAGGAGTGCAGCACTGCGTCATCTGCTTGGAAGGGAGGGCTGACTGGGCGCTGGTTCCCTGCGGTCACAAGTGTCTCTGTCAAGTCTGCCAGGAGGGAGCGGCGGAGAGGCCATGCCCGATGTGTCGCTCCATTCCCAGCAGCGTCTGTAAGATTTACTAGAGGGACTCTAACGGTCCTGTAAGAAGGCCCAAGGCTTCGACGCTCACAGGCTGACCCTCTTGTTGTCCTCGTACTGATTTTTAACTGAACTTTGAGTATATGACTGGTTGTTGTTCCGAGTTGAGCCACTGACGGGCCGCCGGGACCAGCCCGGCGGCCCCTCGGCGGAGTTTCCGAACTTCGGAACTGAGTTCCGGCCCGGGTCACCGAGTCGCGCCGGGCCCGGGGCCTTTCAAAGTTTCCGGCCGCCCGGCAGGGGTTGGCCCAAAGGAGAGGGCAGCTGCACCGGTGTAAACTACGGTTATGTGTTTACTGAAAGGGGGTAGGGTGGTACAGGGTGGGCGTAGGGAAAGGGAATGGGGAAGAATAAAATGAGGAGGCCTTGTTTGAGGGAAATTTCCTACAGTTACATGCGAACTAGGAAAGGAAATGATTGGGTGGAATGTAAGAATCATGAAAAGGGGAGTTGCGAATGAACAAGAAGAATCTTGATCAACCCCTCCCTTGACCAGTTCGTCAAAAAGTACCGGGGTTCAGCTGTCCAAAGATGAATGTGCTACGATGGCTCGTGTTGATGCTCTGTTTCATGTTGAGTACAAGCCTCTGGGGATCTCAAGACGACCATCCGCTGCAGCAGAGAACGTGGCATCCAGTCAGAGCGCATGAAGGGGAGGAGAGGTCAGGTGGGAGGTCCACTGGGAGGTCCACCATTGAACCGCCGCAGCTGCTGTCGGACATGGATTCGGTTTCTTACACCATGTTCACCGACGGGATCAGAGTGACCATGTCGCACCCTCAGGGACTCACCATCTTGTACTCCGTCTCCCCATCTCCAGACCCGGACTGCAACTTTCAAGGCCAGCGAGTGGGGCAGGAGTACTCGGGGCCGTTCGAAGTGTGTATCGATCCTCCTCTCAGCGTGGTACGAGCAGTTGCGTGCGATTTCACGAGCGACGTACAGTCGTCTGTTGCAGAGCTGAAACTCTCCACCTCTCAGGTCCACCCGCCCCTGCCCAACAGACCGATCCTGCACACCCTCCAGCCCGGCAGCTGCTCGCTCAAGGATGGGTTGGAAGAGTGCAGTATCCCGAGAGGAGCGGAGGAGCTGAAGCTGCTGGTCATGACGACGGACTTCGAGTGCAACAACGCCAAGTTCGTGACTGCGCTGGACTGCGAGCAGAACGAGTTCCAGTGGGTCCCTATGAGACAGTGCGAGACAGCCAGCACGCTGCGTCCTTGCATCGAGATCTTCTACACGACCGATGGATCGGACCCGACCAACTCCTCCTCGAGGAAGATTTACGATATCTCCATGGGCATTTCGCTGCGAGAGGGAAGGGCAGAGGTGAGAGCGGTCACGCTGAGGGATCGGAGGAGGTACGACGAGCAGACTTGTCGTTGCTGCTGCTCAGCCACCTCCTGCTCCGTGGCTGGTCCCGTAGCAACGAAGATCCTGGAAGTGAAGCTCTCTCCTCAGAGCCGCAACCCCCTCCTTGGCAGTCCTGACGTTCGCTTCCTCGTTGGGACCCCGTTTGCTGTGTTTGAGTCGCAGTACTACAGTGAGAGGTTGAGGTGGAGGACGAAGGCCGCGGACGCCCTAGGGCTCTTCAATCAGGAGATGGGGGACTGGAGGAGGATAAAGGGAGTGTGCATCTGCTCGCAGGAGGTGGGCTGCCTCGATCCGGGGATCGCGTTGGGCAACAGCATGGAGAGCGCGCTGGGGAGTGAGATCTGCTTTCACGCTCGAGAGGGAGGAAACAAGACGGAAGTCTCTTTCTTCATCACCTCCGCTGGTATGTGCACCAGCGGCTCCTCTCGAGATACCTGCATCTCCAACTCCTCCTGCGGTATGAGCGGACTGTGCGACTTGAAGCCTACGTCATGGCTCCTTGCTTATGCCCGACTCCAGGTTATCCTCCTTCTTCCTCTCTCCTCTCTTCTTCCTCCACTCTCCTCTCTCTTCTGTTCTCGCTGCCCCTGCTTCTGCTCCTCACATTTCAGTGCAGAACCGTGACAAGGAGACGATGGACAAGTTGCGGCTTATGGATGTCGAGCAGGCGGAGGTGACGGAGCATCTCGATCTCTCAGCTGTGGAGCAGGAGCTTGGTCTAGCCAACAACTCTGTGCTCTCTCTCGCTAGCTTCTTTGCCGCCCTCCTCCTCGTGTCTGCCTGCGTGTATGCCGGAAGGAGGTGGTGGAGGACGAAGTGCTTGAACTTGGGGCCAGCGATCCGGTCGAGGGGACGAGCAGTGGTGGCGAGTGTGTCGAGGAGTCGCGAGCAGAAGCGACTGAAACGTCACGCCCAGTTCACTAGGATGCAGGAGAGCGCAGAAATGCTGTCGCAGCACTCGGCAAGCGAGAGCACGGAGGACGGGTACCCAGTGGGGGAAGAGAACGGGTCCTCCTCGCTGTGGGC